>NW_015386365.1:638312-643848 GCF_001527695.2 Protobothrops mucrosquamatus | reverse complement strand
CAGGAGAGGTGTCACATGGGTGCTCCTAGGAGCCCCCAAAATCCCCTGCGCAGCCGCATTCTGGATCAACTGGAGCCTCCGGATGCTCCCCAAGGGGAGCCCCATGTAGAGGGCGTTGCAATAGTCTAGGCGCGAGATGACGAGGGCCTGAGTGAGTGTGCGCAAGGCGTCACGATCCAGGAAAGGGCGCAACTGGCGTTTATGGAGTATGAATGTAGCATCTTCCTGCAGTTCTTTAAAGTAGGTACATCATTTTCTGTGATCGTGTAACAGGAGCAGAGTATAACTATACAAACCCAAGAAAAGACACCCCTGCTATAAAGTGTTGCAGACTGGCATTATATGCTCATACTCTAAAGTACATTTTCTGAATTGTTTCCCAATTTCTGTATAATTGATATATGATTGAAATACACATTTAACATATTTGTATTAGCATTTCCCTTAGAATTACAACTGCAACATTCTATATAATATTAAAATATTACAACACTTGAATACTGTCAATCTATAACTCAAAGACTTTTCTATTAGGCCAGAGAGAGTTTTCTGTATAAGAAAGTTGAAAATGGTTTCTGAAAAAAAAATCTTTGCTTTCTATACATAGATATGTTTTTTTCATGACTGAGTTTATGGAGAAAATGTCTAAATTGAAATGATTAAGAACTCTTTTGGATAGATTCTCCCCCCCCCCCCCATTATGCAGCTATTAGCAACTAAAAAAAAAATCTGTTTCTTGGCTGCCATTGCTTGCTGTTTATTTTTTTAAACTTTTTGGTATAACTGTACATAATATTCAAATAAAATAAAGGCACTTTTACATTGCTTAGCATTGCATTTTATATCTTTATAGGATTTTTTCCCTAACTACTCAGAAGTGGATCCCATTGAAATTAAAAGGGTTACTTGCTTAGCGGGAATGACACTCCCATCTAAATGCAATAAAATATGCTTGGGACTGGTAAAAAAAATGTGTATGAATATCCTATTATCTGTGAAAATTTCTGTACTAAAAATGTATTATGGAAGGAGGACATGTTTTCTCTCTCAAAATTATAATTTTTTCCCAATTGTTCGTTTTTATGTTCCAAATTAAGTGATCGCTAACTACCATTGCTATTTTAAGGATGGTGTTTGGAATCCTGAGTGCCTGTTCTTGAAGTTAAGAGAGGATACGAACAGAAATTGAGATGGTCACTTCCATGGTTTCAATTCTTTAGGACAGCTGCTAATGGAAACCCTTCGTATAGATAACTCTTATGTTTACTTATTCTATACTTTGTCAACTTCCTTAAACTTGTTAAGATTTTATATTCATATTGCATTTTCTATGTTATCATTGAGGACAAAAATGTTTCCTATTAAAATCTATTTTTTGAAAAATGTATTTTTGTTTCTAAGTTTATCTGAAAGCAAAGTATGAAGCTGTTATTTCTATTTCTAGTACTGTCTACTAATAAATATGTTGAATAGAGATCATTTCCGATTATGCAAAATGTATTGCATTGATTATGGAATTGGGTTTGGCAACCTGAATTGGCTGCTTTTTTTTTCTTTCTGGTTTACAATATCTGTCGTTATTGGTGTAAACCAGGTGTGTAATCAAGAAGCACATTTTATTATTATTTTAAAGGTATGTACATCTAATTTGTACTAGCAAAGTAATGCTATTTTATTGAAATCATAATTATCTATGTGACTAAAAGATAGTTTTAGTACATCCCAGCATCTCCTGCAATATTTTATCTCTTGTTTAGAGGCAGCTCAGAAACTAATGTGTATAACAAATATTCATGTTTCCTAGATACTTTTATAACTTGTGTTTGTGTAGATTATATAACTGAAATAATTAATTATGGTGTGTTACCTAACAGGATTTTTTCAAGTTCTTTCTATTCTTCCTTCATTTATTTTATCTGCATAATGTTGTTACTGTAATATGAGTTTATTCCCTAAATATACCTAGTGACTTATCAAGTAGTTTCCCATCTTTTAGTATTCTGAGCTTGTTGGGACATTTAAAACATATTGTGTTCTTTGTCATTTATTGTAAGATGCCTAGAGTGATGTCAGTAAGCAGCAGACAATTATTTGTTATAATTATAAAGTATGTCATTATTATTATGGGTCTTCTTGACCTATAACTTTAGTATTAATCCTACCAGTTACCTTTCTTGCTGTACATGAAGTTTAGAAGGAATATTATGATAAAATTTAGGAATGTGGTCAACATGGAATACTGTAGCAGTAGTTTTTCAAATCTCTGTCTTTAGAGAAGTCTTCATCAGCTTTTTTGTTACGCCATCCATTTGTGTTATAGAGGATTATAGAAGATGTAAGGCAATAATGTCGTTTGGTCAAAACATCATATAATTCATATAGTTCTGCATGTATAAAACTCATGTTAGTAAATTTCAGTAATGGTGGATAGCTATCTTTTATGAAATATTGCCTTTATTGATGTTCGGTTTGGACAGTCGTAATACATGTAACTGTTGAAGGTCTCATTACTGAGTATTAAAGTCATTGAACATACAAACAAGTGAATATTTGTCTGTGGTTATTGTTTGTGTGTGTGTAAGGTCAGGTTAGTCTTGACTCCTGGTGACTGCCTGGATTAGTTATTGCAGGTTTTGTGGCAAGATTTTTCAGAGGTAGCTTGCTTTTACCTACTTCCTAGGGATGAGAGAATGACCAGCCCAAAGTGATGCAGCTGATTTTGTGCCTCATGATCAATTGGTTTCTAGCCCGATATCTTAACCACTACACCAAAGTGGTTCTTTGTGATTAGCTAATGGATATCAATCTTTGTTTTTTCTAGTCTTTAAAACTTGGAGAGATGAAGCTTATTCTAGGAGGCAAGCAAATAGAGATTGCTTTAGTGATGCATCAAACAAGTGGCAATAGGGAAATAAAATGGTTAACTATATGATGAAAAAGGAAAAGGGCCCTAAAACCCCGCAGAATAGATTGAATTCTTGCTTATATAGTTCTTGAAAAAAGCACAAAGCTTTAGATTACCTTAAGATGTTTATGCCAAATGTATATTTAGAAGCAAATTCTGTTGAAACCAATGGGATGCACTGCTTCACTATTTGCACTAAGGGAGATCAGCTGGAAAGCCAAATGTAAAAGGATATGTGATGTGTGTTGCTCTTACGTGGATCTCTAAGAGAAAAATATTTTCAACTGATCTATCAGTTTTTATGTAGCAAATATATTTTTATATATTAAAATACTATTAAGCTTCAGGTAAGGGGCTGAAGTTATATTTGTTTTAGTGTTTTGGTGAATCTCAAACAACCCACTCTATGCATGTTAAACATTAGGTTTGAAAGATCACATCTAGTCATGCCACTGGTTGCTTCATATTCCTCTCACCCAGTAGTTTTTCAGGTATCTGAATACATTTGTAAAGGTTCCAGTTTGGAAGAGGCAGAGATTTTTTTGGATAATGCAATTTGTTGATATTGGGAGTAAAAGACTTGAAAACTCTGGAAGTATAGATGTTTATTTCCTTGTCCAGATGTGTTTCTGGCACCTCTATATAAAGCAATCTAGGATCAGCATTGCCTGTTACATGAAAGAATACTATTACAAAGTTACAAATGTGTTGTTCCCTTGGAAGTTTTGCAGCAATATCACATAGATGCATAGATTGGGGGGGGGGGGGGAAGCAGTTTCTAGATAAAATAATGAAAGCATTATTGTTGATTTTATCGTCTATATGTACTTTAATGCAGAAAATTTTCTTTTTTAAAATATATGGGATGGATTTAAATTTATAGAAGATGTAAATGTGATATAGATTTACAAAGATAGTGGATGCTATAAATATGCTGGTGTTTTTGGCTTTTGTTTTCTTTTATTTTTGTTTGTTTTGAGAAAATTGGAAAAGATGTGGAAAATTTGGATTGCCATAGGCTGCAGTAGTTTATTTATTTTTACTTTGGGGTGAGGGCAAGGAGGCAAGGTTGCCAGGACAGAATCTCCCTCATAGTCAGTATGAATGAATATGCTCCATTTTCCATGCATAAACAAAAGGACTATTAGATCGCTAAAGATTAAAACTTTTGTAGAAAATAGATATTTTGGTTTATATATCTTCTTTATTTTATAGGCTTCTTGGGATCACAAAGTACATTCTGCCTATAATTTGCTTAACGTACTATTCAATTTATATCTCATTGTGAGTACTTTTATAATTAGAGACTCCTTAAAGCCCTTAAATTATTTGTTTTCTTTATCTCTCTCCAGATTAGCAAGACATCTACAGAAAGAGGCACAATCTCAGCCCAACAATTCAGAATTCTCAGAAGATCAAAAGGTACATAATGGTGTATGTTCATTTCCTGGTTAATCTATTTTTAGAAGGAATGTTTAATTTGTTTCTTGCAGTCATTGAGATAATTTGCTTGTCTGGGCTATGGTTTACAAGAGCTGGGCTCGTGTAGCACTTATCTGTATACACCAAGTTCAGATAGCAAACTTAATACTTCAGTTCTTTAAAGAAATAAAATAGCTTGCAAAGAAACAATACCTATTTTATTGCATTCATATGTAATATAAATTATCTAAGAAAGTTATCATAATAGAGTATACATGTTTATCTTATTAAATATTTTTACTGTATACTAGTTATACATGCCTCCACTATATTAGATACTACATTAGCATAGTTAAATGTGAATATGTGAAAAAAAATTATAATGCAGACAACCGTGTTCTGAAATGCCTGTTCTATATCAACTTGTTTCTTGTTTCTTGTCCTGAAAGCTGAAAGCCAAATATTTCAGAGGACAGGCTACCAGAAACACATTACTTCTTCTCCACAGGTTTTTTCCATCAGAAATTCAACACCCCAGCTTTTTTCTCAAAAACATCTTTCTTCTCCAGCATGATGGATGGAGAATCCACGAATGGGTTTAGACTGTCTTCCTGCCCAGTTAGACTAAGTCTGACAAAGTAGCCACGCCTCCTGCTGGGTCTTCTATTTCCAGACACGACTTAGTCTTCAGCCCAGCAGGACACAATTGTGGTTGGCTCCCTTATCAGACTTCTGGACAGGTTGTATCTTTCCTTTTTCCCTTTCGTGGATTCTCCTCCCTTATTCCAGCGCTGGGATCAGCGCTGCCTCAAAACTCCAAATCAAGGCTAAAATTAATTGAAAGCCTAGATTACCTAATTTAATTTAAATTCCAAATTAGGGCTACATTTTACTCAGGCCTGTTCTTCGTCCTATGAACTCCTACTCCACCCATCTCTAAACTTGTGAATTTGGAGGCTTTGAGGGCATTATTGATTGGGAAGCTGTAGCTGGAAGGAGGACATTTTTTTTCTCCCCTCCTCTTCCCCATTCTCTGTAACGTGTATGGAAAGTACCTTTTACTTATTCTCAGGCTTTGTTGGATCTCTGCCATTAAGTAATGAATCCTTCATGTAAAAAGTATATGATGAAGCATGGGAAGAGGATTTCCCTGCCTTGCCAAAGTACATCCTACAAAGGCATGGATTTGTTTTTTTTTAAGGGGAACGG
>NW_015386365.1:530798-638212 GCF_001527695.2 Protobothrops mucrosquamatus | reverse complement strand
TTTTTTTTCCTTTTTCTGGCCATATGAAATCATAAAAACTCAAGTTATATAGAAAGTATTTTTATTTTAGAAGATTATTCTTAAAAACTTATTTAAGTTTCTGAAAAGATAGAATTTCATTGGAGCTACAAAATTCTGCATGAAATCAGAAATGTGTTTGTTTGTTTGGTGATGGCTAACAAATCTAGTGATCAAGGAATTTTTAAGGTGTTTTTTTTTTAAAAAAATAAATAAAGTGGGTATAAAGATTCACATTGTCAATTTAATGTGTTTAATGAGATACTTTCATTGATGAACAGTAAAGTGCCTTGTTGGGGATAGGATCACTTAGAAAAACATTACTGTAGCTGTAGAGTCTAGCTGTAGTGTTTTAATTTTTTTAATATTTGTGTTGGGTGCGGTTCCTGAGAAACAGTTGTGAATAATACTTTTTGGTATCTTGCCACAATTCAGAAGAGGCTTTTACTTTAAAAAATTATCTCTAAAACATTCAAGAAAATCTGTTCAGAATACTTTCATTCTTCAACTCTCAAGTGCCTTTTAATATATCCTAAAACTTTCTGGTTCACAACAAAGGGTAGTTGCCAAATTCAAGGAGCAGTATTTTTTTTTTAAAGGCAAAGATACAATCTCTTAAGCATATTTGCTAAACTGGAAACGGAAAGTGGGCTGAAAGTTCATTTACCTCTGCTTCATTGTAAGGGATAAGCCGGGTGAGAATATGATAGAGGAAAAATAGTATCTTCATCCTTACTGTACAATAAATGAGAGTTTCTGCTTTCGTATATATAGATTCGCAGTAACATATGAATATGTATGTCTCCATAATGGAGTCTACTAATTGCTGGCTGTGGAATTCTGGGAGTTGAAGTCCACATGCCTTAAAATTGTCAAGGTTGAGAAACACTGCTCTAGACCAGTGTTTCTCAACCTTGGCAACTTTACGATGTGTGGACTTCAACTCCCAGAATTCTCCAACTAGTATTGCTAGCTGGAGAATTCTGGGAGTTGAAGTCCACACATCGTAAACTTGCCAAGGTTGAGAAACACTGCTCTAGACACTATGTCAAGGACTTGGTTTTCTTGTTTCTGTTCTACCTATTGAGTTGCTGCTCCCTCAGCATATATCCTTGACAGTTATTTTTGTTTACTTTTCATATAAAAATATTGATACAGCAGCGTCAAATTAATCTGTCTTTCCTGTGTTGCAGAAAACTTTAGCCAAGATTGCAACATGCTTGGAACTCAGGAGTGCAGCTTTGCAGGTATAATTCTGTTTTACCTGTGATTTCTGGTTTCTTTATGGATTTTATTAAATATTAAAAGCTTAAAAAAAAACTCTTTGTAAAAATCTGACTCAGGGGCATGTATTCTATTCTCACTCATCTTTCTGTTGTGTGTGATTTATTACAGTGTCTGGGTCCAAGAGAATAGAAAAATTAAACAATGGTTTATAATAGGAATCTTAAAAAAGAACTTGACTTTGGAACAATATAAAATGCTAGTTTATACTGGTTTCTCTAATCTTTTCATTCAAACAACTTGAAAGTTTATAATGGTTATCTTCTTCCCATCCTCCATCAAGTATGTAATATTCACAAAAATACTGTTCTCAGTTGTATCCACCAGAGAATAATGGGGTATATTTTTGTTACCAAAGGTGTATTTTGAAGCTGGTCAAAAATGAATATGAAATCTGGCTTCATTTTTCCTTTCCTTTCATTCATTATTTATTTATTGCAGCATTAACAGTATATACTACCATATCCCAACTCCAGATAGGTACAACTGGAGCAGTGTTTTGCAATTATTATGTTCCTTTCATAATAGATGATTCCAGTCAGTGGGAAGGGGAGGAGAGGAGTCTGTGGCTGCTCTCTTGTGGAATGCCATAGGGATCACTCCCCACCCTCCTTCCGTTTAACATTTATATAGTATGTTATCACTATAACCTGCCTCCAGAAGCGGTGAATGTTCCAATACTGGAAGTTTTTAAGAAGAGACTGGACAGCCATTTGTCCGAAATGGTGTAGGGTTTCCTGCCTGAGCAGGGGGTTGGACTCGATGACTTCCAAAGTCCCTTCCAACTTTTTTATCATTATCATTATTATTATTATTATTATTATTATTATTATTATTATTATTATTATTATTATTATTATTATTATCGTCATCATCATTATTATTATCATCTAATGGTTTGAGATCCAGCATCATCAATGGACTGAAGATATTTGGCTTTACATCATTATCCCAGATCAGGCTGGTAATTAAGTACTGTCCTTCTGGAGGCTTTGAGATTCAGGATTACTCTTTGTCCATCAAGACTCTCTATCTACTCCAGTAGTACCTCTAAATGGGTCCTCCTGAACTTGTGGTTTCTGCTGGAACAGCAGATAGAAGTCGTAACCAGGGAAGTCTTTGCCCAGTTTTGGCTGTTGTATCAGTTGTAGCCCTATTTGGGGTAGGAGGACATTGCTACAGTGACCCCCTGTTAAAACTACTGCAATGTGCTCTATGTGACACTGCCTTTAAAGATAATTTGGAAGTGGTAGTTGGTCCACAATGAGGCAACTTGTGCCTTCTCCAGTGGGAGCCCACTATACTGGTGCTATGTGCCTCTGACATGGGACAGTTTATCAGCAGGACCACATTCTTCCATTGCATTTGAAAAAAGCTGCTAGTGATTCCCCATTTTAGGGCAGTGAAAGGAAATGAGGTTTGGAGGCAGGTGGTCTTTTGGAATGGCCTCCTTAGTTCAAACCAAGTACATGTTGAGGGTCTCTGAACCATGATGTCCCCTTGATTAGGTTAATAGGCAATCTCTGTGTGTGATGTTTTATACTCAATTATGATGATGGAATTTTTAATTGTTTATAAGTCTCACATTTTATCCCCGAGGTCTGCAAAACTGCCACTGTTTAACTGTTGTAATTCACTACAATATAGCAATGAATAATAACTGCATATGTTAAATATTGTTTTTCTTGTAGTCTACCCAGTCCCAGGAAGAATTTAAGCTGGAAGATCTGAAGAAACTAGAACCAAGTAAGTATTTCCGTGTTTTTAATTACACTAAGAAATGGTGGTATAATAGTTACAGTGGAAAAAGTATTAAAGAAATACCCCCACCAGAAAAATGGATTTCACCAATCTGTATAACTTCAGGTTTTATACAACAGAGTGCCTTTCCCTTGCAAATAATTACTTTATACTTTATGAAACTCAATCTATATAGTATCTTTTTTACATTAGTAAAGTCTTAAAAGTTCCTGTGGCTACGCCATTTTACCCTGGGAAGGAGTTTTCAGAATATAGTCTTCCCCAGTAATTTCTGCTGTGATGATTGACTTTTTAGTAAAAGAGGTTGGGACGTTGCTATCAGTATGGATCAGTTGGGAAAAGGATTGCCACAAATTGCTTGGGGGATTATTGCCTGAGTTTTATTGGCAGATATAGGAAGTACTATCAGTTGCTTAATTATTGGCATTTGAGAATATCTGTTTTTCTCTTGTTGGCAGAGGTTGTTCCAACTGGAAAAGCAAAAGATGTGGCATTTATTTTGTCAATAGAAACATGATTTATTTTTCCAAGCATATGTACTATTGAGGGTGAAGGTTCGTTCTCCGAGCTTGAAGTTTGGTTTCCGAACGTTTCATTACCAGGCTAGGTAACATCTTCTGAGGTGTGGATCCTGTTTTTTAATTGACGTGATGTTTGTCCCACATAGAAGTGATTGCAATCGTTACAGTTGATTTTGTAAATTACATTGTTTCTTTCATCCTTCTGGGTCTTGTCTTTGGTTCTGGATAGTTCCTGGCAGAATGTGGCTGTGGGTTTGTGGGCTATCGCTTTTCCTAGGGCAGTGATGGCGAACCTTTTAGAGACCGAGTGCCCAAACTGCAACCCAAAACCCACTTATGCATCGTCGGGTGCCGGGTGGGTGCAGCCCATTGGCTGGGCGTGGCCCATTGGGTGGGGTGGTAATGGCAGACTGGGTGGAACTAAAAAGTTCAATCAATCAATTCCAACTTTTCAAGATCTTTTTTTTCCCCCGCGAGAAGTTGAAATTGACTGGTTGAACCTTTTTGGGTTTTTTGCACAAGGCGGCGGAGGCCTAAAGCAAAAAGGTTTTATAAAACCCAGCTGAAGGCCTAGGACTGGGGCGATGGCGCGCGTGCCCACAGAGAGGGCTCTGAGTGATGCCTCTGGCACCCGTGCCATAGGTTCGCCACCACTGTCCTAGGGGTTGGAGAATTCTGGCTGTCATTTCTGACACCCTTTTTTGTATGGTAGGGTTCGTTATTTCGTGGCAATCGGCTATGTGGTGTATGGTAGTTTGGGTGCTGTGTGTTGGAATACGAAATTTTTGGGATAGCCATTACAGAGAAAGACGTCAAGCAGCCGTTTCTCTTCTGCTTTTCTTAGTGCTGTGGTGCTACATTGTGTCCTGGCCCTTCTGAAGAGGGTCAGGACACAGCTTCTTTTGTGTGCGATGGTGTGGTTGCTTGCAAAGCTGAGGATCTGGTCCGTGTGCGTAGGTTTGTGGTAGACAGTTCTCCATTGTCCAGTCTCCTTACGTCGATGTCAAGGAATGGGAGTCTGTTGTCTTTTTCCTCTTCACATGTAAATTTGATCCCAGGGAATATGTTATTAAGTAGGTGATGTGTTTCTTCAATTTTGGAGCGTTTGATGATGACAAAAGTGTCATCGACATAACGTGTCCAGAATTTTGGTTGGATGGTTGGCAGAGCTATGGATTTGAGTCGCTGCATGACTGCTTCTGCTATGAGGCCTGATATGGGAGATCCCATTGGGGTACTTGCTTGTACATTTTCCCATTGAACCTGAAGTATATGTTGAAGCATAGATCCAGGAGTTTCATGATGGTTTCTGTGGACATGGAGTGTTCTGTAATGGCATCCGCTTTGTGGGTATGGTGTTTGGTGAGTAGCTGGTGTATGATTTGTTTAGCCAGGTCAATGTCAATGTCAATCAAGGTGAAGAGGGCGGTGACGACAAAGGAGACCATAATTTCTTCCTTGTTGATCTTAGTGTGTTTGATGCATTGGATATGTACTATTGCTGTGACATTATGTAGCTTTGGGTTTTTTTTAGGTGAATGGTCTTAATATATCATTTGATACACACACACAGTCATTATATACTTAGTATATACAAATGTACTTAATATATATGAGAACTGTAATTCTCTGAATTTCTTAATTACATATGAACTAATTTGTTCCTGCATAATATTGGTCATAGATATTGACTAGATTAAATTTACCCTTTTAGGACAGACATCTCTGCCTTGTAAAGAAAAAACAAATTCTAATGTTTTTCTAATCATGTTTACTTAATAGCAATAGCACTTAGACTTATATAACACCTCACACGACTTTATAGCCCTTTCTAAGCAGTTTACAGAGTCAGCATATGCCCTCAACAATCTGGGTCCTCATTTTACTGACCTTGGAAGGATAGAAGGCTGAGTCAACCTTGAGCCGTTCAGAATTGAAGTGCTGGCAGTCAGCAGAATTAACCTGCAACACTGCATTCTAACCACTGCACCACTACGGCTCATATAGAAGTCTCATATTTAACATTTGCTAATTTAAGTAATTTGTGTTAATGTATGGAAAATATAATAAGGATTTACTGCTTTCTTACTGTGACTACAAGGATTAAGCCCTACTCTTTTTATATAATTATACAGAATGTTGATGGTAATTATTACTGTCTTTTCTTACAGTCTTAAAGAGTATTCTTACCTATAATAAAGAATTTCCTTTTGATGTTCAGCCCGTTCCACCAAGGTATGGAAGAATTGCATGCAGAAAGAACCAGTGTCAGAAATTGCAAAATTTCCATTTTTTAAAGCATCAATAGTTTTTACCAATATAGCTCTATATTAAAAGTTGAATTTCAAGTTTTATTTATATCTTTTGTAGAAGTTAGAAGTCACTTTGTTTTTATACTGTTTTTCTATAGTTTGTTTTCTGCACTCCTATCCTGTCTTTCTCTTTATTCTTTCTCTCTCTCTCTAGCCATCTTTCTGACTAATTATATTCGTTAGTTTTTGTCTTTATGTTCAATAAAAAATAAAGTTATATTAAAAAATTGCAAAATATAGGTTTGTGGAATGTAAAAATTCTGAAATTCAATTTTAAGCTTCTAATATTTGAATAGGAGGCCATAAATATTCCCAGTCTTAGATTCAGATATACTGGTGATTCCTATCTAACTCAGTTCTCAGTTGCAGTATGGTGTTTCTCTTTTTAAAAAGGAAAATCTTAGCACCTGGTGAAGAGGAAGATTTAGAATTTGAAGAAGATGAGGAGGAAGGTGGAGCTGGAGCAGGATCTCCAGATGCATTTCCTGCCAGAGTCCCAGGTAAGAGGCCAAATTGAGAATCAGAATGTTGGAATTACAGTTTTAGAAACAGAAAATGCAAGGACTGGAAGAGGCCTTAAAGGTAATCTAATCCAATCACTGACTGGTGCAGGAATTCACTCTAGCTGCAGCTACCTCCTACTGTTAGAATTTTTTGTATCTGTTGTCCAATTAAAATCTATTTCTTGTACTTTAAATCCATTGTTTCTAGTTTTGTGTTCTGGAATAGTTTTGCCCCATCTTCTGCAGATATTTGAACATAGCTGTTAAATCTCTATAAAGTCTTCTATTTCCAGGTTAAAGATACCCAGCGCCTTCAAATGTTTCTCATACGTTTTTCTTTTCCAGGCCTCTTTTCATCTTCTTGTCTCTCCAACCATAAGCAAGAGTTATTTGGGGGGAAAAAATCTGCAACTGTATATTTGTTAGCTAAACCTCTTTCTGAGTATAGAGAAGCTCAGCATGCCACTGCTACCGTGTTTCCCCAAAAATAAGACCCAGACTTATTTATTTATTTTTTGCCTCCAAAAAAGGTGCCAGGTCTTATTTTCGGGGGGGGGGGGTCTTTTCCACAGTCTCACCTTGCCGTGGCGGCACCGACAGCCCCACCCAGCCCACCCACTTCTGTGGCCGAAAGAAATGCCTCTGCAGCTGAGAATGGAGCTCTAGATTGACAGAGGATTGAATCTGTAGCTCAGTTCTTGGCGGCAGAGGCCTTTCCGGAAGCGAAATGCAGGCCGGGGGGCACCGGAGAAGAAGTGGACCGGCGAGGTGAGGCAGGTGTCGATTCATGGGAGGCCTGGCTGCAATGATAAGCGGGTGCGGAGCGCATGGGGCAGCTCCACCACCCCCCACTCCCGCCCTAGCTTGATTTTTAGGCATCTGCCTTGCCCCCAAACTATAGCTTATTTTTGGGGTAGGGCTTATATTAGGCCCACCCCCAAAAATCAAGCTAGGGCTTATTTTGGGGGGAGGTCTTACTTTCAGGGAAACACGGTAGAATGCCTATGTGCTAAGATTGTATGAGATGCCATTATCGTTATCTATTGTCTTTTATCATCTGGAGGTAAGGTGAAGGACAGAGAGCAAAGCAGAAATCATGGAGTTTTCTTAGAAAAACCTGCCCAATATCAAGAAGGCTTGCTTTATGAAAATCTATACTAATATTTTGTCAGCTCTCTAATTCAGATAGGGTTTGAATTACCATTTTATCAATGCATAGCCTCTATGAAAATTGGTGCTTCATAATTATTATTAGCCAGTGATTAAATACGTTTATTGATTATAGATCTTTACTAAGCACAAAAAAATGAAAGGGTATGATTTAAGCATGGCTAATGTGCATGGCTTCTCTGAGAGGTACTGACAGGTGCAATGAATGCACCCTACACTCACTCCAAAGTACTTTTTCCTCTTTGGATCCAAATCTCTGATAATTTGGCTTAAGTGCCAAATTGATTGCAAGAAAGTTGATCAAGGCTACATGTTAGCATAGATAAGGCAAAAAAGCATGGGTGATTTTTTTTTGGTGAAAAGATGTATTGGTGAAAAGATGTATTGGTGAAAAGATGTATTGGTGAAAAGATGATCTTTCTTCTACAATTCCCCCACTTTACCCAAAAACATACTCCATGCAACAATCATGGTTTAAAAATAGCCCCAGTTGTGCATTTTAACAATTTTATAAAAGCTTTAGAAAGGAAAAACTGCTATTTGTAATCAGTTGCTGATAAAAAATAGAGGCTTGAAGTAAAAGCCTGATGTGGCCAGGAACTGCATATTTCTTTTGGTCATATGTAGCCACTAGCTGGAGGTTTTCAAACTTGATTTAAAATCTTGGGGGGAGGGAGATGAAAGCACTAAAATTGGACCAATTTTGAACAACAGTAAATGTTTTTTAGGAAGTGACATAGATCAATCCGACAGTGAAACAGCACTAGTGGAAGTCAACACCCCTTGCAATTTGCTTTCCACTGACCAAATATATTCTAGAGAACTGGTGAGATCTTTAAGATCTTATGAAGCTAAAAGAGGAAGAGTAGATAAACTTTATACTAGTTCTGTTGAATGTCTTTTTATGTAATACTAGATTTAGCGCAATAATCCCTTTTATTACAATAGATGATAGTTACTATTTTCTACAGTATATTCATTGCCATGTCTGAAATAGCTAAACTTCCAACACAAGCTTAAGTCCCAAGAAATCCTGTTTTGGGGATATATTCATATATTCATGAGTAGACTTTGCCATGAACCCACACACATCATTCAGTTCTCCAGATAAGAATAATTGGGTACAATCCTGACATTTGGATGCTGACTAAAGTGGACAAATAGAATTTTCTAATGGTTGAAATACTATAGTGCTGAGATGATGCCATTTAAAAATGTGCAGATGAAGTTTGAAATAGCTTACACATATGATACTAGACTGTTTTGCTGACATTGTAACTTCCATTGTACGTACTTCATTGTACAATCTATTTCTTTTCACGGATCCCATATTGCATTATTTTGCTGCCTAATCATTCATGGTCTTGTCTTATCTTCTACTTTCATGGCTCCATTGTGTAACCATGTGCTACATCATTCATCTAATCCAGGAGCCAATGAAGGTATGATAATGTTCTAATGTTAATAGTTGCTGTTTATTAAGATAATCATATTGCTGTTGTTTTATTATTTAACGTAAATATGAAAAAAAAATTATGCTAAAATCTGCCACCTAGCTCTATTTTTCCCCAAATAAATGGTACATGATGAATGTCTATCCTATATGCACAGAATCAAATTGTACAGGTTTCTGAATTGCTTTTGATATGGAGAAAATCCATCTTTTTAAAAAAAAACAGTTGGCATGTGTGGAGATTGTAGAAAGTTTTTTCTATCAGAAATGTAAGCTTACTTTAATACACTATAATAGTTTATGCAGATTTGTACTCCTGTATGTGACATACTGTTTACTTCAAGAGTGAGCAGTGATGTTTTGGACTTTCTTTCCCAGTGCCCTAGCGATCATAGCCAATGGCAATGGATTGTAGACTTATCATCTAGAAGATCAGTTTTGGCTTTTATGTCTTATATTCTAGCAGCGATGCTACTAAAGAACTTGGGTTACATCATTTTAAAAAAATCAAATGTCCCCTTCAATAAAGAAAGGATACAGGAATTTTGCTGCATTTATTGTTTACAGTAAACTTTAAACATACTAAGTTTCAAGGTCTTCCCCCATGCCTCACCTCTGAATATATGTATCATAAGTTAAAAACCACAAGTCTAAAATATCTGGAAGGTAATTAAGTTGCTTATCTCTGGATCTTGGTGTGCTATAGACTTTGACTTTGACAATAATTCTGCATTTGGCTTTGATTCCTCCCCAAGTTGGTATTTAGCAAGTGGTTTTAGACTAATATTCAAAAAGAAAAGCCTTATGTCTAGTCTTGGTTCTATCCAAACTGTTAACTACGGTACTTGTCTTCTCATGAAGCATGTTTCTGTGTTTATTTGCTTGTGCAATACATATTTTTTTCTATCCTGCTCTATGGAGTAGAGAGTTGGTCTCTGACAGAAGGCCACCTGAAGAGACTAGAAGCATTTGAAATGTGGATTTACAGGCGGCTGTTACGTATAAGCTGGGTTGACAAGATCAGAAATGAGGAGGTGATAAGCCGCCTGGGAAAGCCAAGATAAATCATCAAAACAATTAAAAAACGAAAATTAGAATATTTCGGACATGTGATGTGACACCCAGAAAAATATGGCCTACTCCATTTTATCCTCCAGGGAAAGATTGAAGGCAAACGAGGTCCAGGCAGAAGAAGAACATCATGGCTTCAAAAATCTAAGGGACTGGTTTGGACCAAACTCAGCAGCACTTTTTCATGCGGCTGCTGATAAAAACAGAATCGCCAACATGATCGCCAATGTCCGATAATGGATATGGCACATGAAGAAGAAGAAGAATACAGTTGACAAATTATTTGTGCAGAGGATTTAATAGATGATAGTTCGTCAACTCTCTGCTTGTTGAACTAGGAAAAGGATCCTACTTTCTCCAAGATGCTGTAATTTGAAATCAGGTCATACTGTATTAATAAATTATGCCAGATATTATGTCTTATGATATTAGTATCAGCTAACTTTTGTTGACAGAATTAATAGCAAGAGAGAACGAAAGTATGCTGAATGACTATTATTCTGGTCTGCTTTTCCCTCAGGTACTTTATTACCCAGATTACCATCTGAGCCCGGGATGACATTACTAACTATCAAAATAGAAAAAATTGGTCTTAAAGATGCTGGGCAGTGCATTGATCCCTATATCACAGTTAGTGTGAAAGGTAGGTATATTTTTCTTAATTGATTTGCCTAGGCATGTAATTTTGAACCTTTTTTATCCAATATTAGCTAGAATTGAATTAGCAAAATATACCACTATGTAATCAGCATTTAGAGTTTAAAATATTGACATTTGTCATATTGGATTTCTCTTTCGCCCCATGGAAACTCTTCAATATGCTGCCTTTCAGAACTGCCTTATCCTGATTCCTTGCAAGCCTTAACATATGAAAACTCCTGTATTTTTTTAATTTTCTAATGAGTCACTTTGATTTAGCATGCAGAGTTCTTGAAATTTAATCTGCCATTTACATATCAGCTAATTTAAAACAGTTTTTTATGGATTAACTTCTGGTGGATAGTGAAAGGGTACAGTTAGTCCTCAATCTATTACCATGCAGTTAGTGTACATTCCTTGTTACAATGGTGCTGAATGAATGTTGGTTATGGTGAGTAGTTAGAGTTTTGGCTGTCCCAGCACACCCACAGTCACGTGATCATGATCTGGATGCTTGACAACCCATTTGCATTTATGATCAGTTGCCAAGCACTATGCAATCATGTGATCACCATCGGCAATGTTCCCTACTGGCTTGCCCAGAAAGTCAAAGGGGAAGTTGCTGGGTAAGTGTCTCCTACCTGTGCACTCTCCCCTAGCCCTTCCGTGCATCTTCTCCCTGCCACTCTGTGTACCCTTCAACAGTTCCTCTGCACTCATGCCAGAACCACACATCCTTCCCAACCACATGGCACTTCTTGCGCACCTTCCCCAATCTGTGCCTCTCATGCACTCAGCTTGCACCAAATCTCTTGTACACGTCTGCCATGTCTCACACAGACTGTCCCTACACCTGCACTGCACCTCTATTGCAGCCCTTAGCACCTTCCTCAACTTGTGTGGCACTTCTCACATACCTACTTGTACCTTGCCTGATTGGGCATCACCTCCCACACACCTCTCACACCCTCATGCACCCTTCTCAGTAGTGCCTCATTTCCTTCTCCTCTTGGTAGCATCCACTTTTTTGTCTGCCAGCCTTGTACCCTTTCCTGCCTGATTTTGTTTGTGGAAAGCTGGGAGGAAGGTGCCTCTCCTAATGACCATGGGATCTGGGACTTCAGGGATTGTCATTACTAAGCAATGCCATTGCACTTTACAACCGCATTGCTTAATGTTGGAAATTCTGGTCTGAACTGCCATTGTAAGTCGAAGGCTACCTGTATTGAAAGGTTTCCATCAACACTTTTTTCAAAAAGCCCTTGATAAGAAACTGCTTTGTGGCCACATTGCTTAGAACTGGAAATTCTAGTCCCAATTGACGTTGTAAGTTGAGGACTATGTGTATTAAATGGTTTCCATCTGCTCTTTCTTCAGGGAGTCTTGGTTAAAATTGGTGTTGCCCTAAGTCTATTTTGTTTCTGCTCAATAAATGTTCCCCTAAACTGGACACACGGATCAACTTTCTATTAATACCTAATATGTCATCACTTTGGAAAGCATGTGTCACCTTTCTCAGAAAATGTGCACTGGGAAGGCCAAATAAGCAAGGTTACTTTACCATAACCACACCTCAGTATTGGTTACTCACGATTACTGCCATGTTTTTGGAAGTGACATTCCTGTAAAGAATCTTGTGTAAAGATATTGTTTGAATGTTTACAAAAAGAAACAATCTTTTCCTTAGACTTTTAGATCATGAATTATAATGACCCTGGGGGAACAGATCAAAGTACTCCTTGTTCAATATACCAAATGTCACAACAGTTTCCCCCCTACTTAATGCTTAAATTTCATTCTCGGACAGATCTCAATGGGATAGATCTTACACCTGTGCAAGACACCCCTGTTGCTTCAAGAAAGGAGGACACTTACATTCATTTTAATGTGGACATTGAAATTCAGAAACATGTTGAAAAATTAACAAAAGGTTTGTTGCATGAAGACTTGAAAATCATGTTGAACTGTGATCAATAGGACAAAGTATAATTTAGATCAATAACTTGGAGAGGAGGCAGATATGCTATCCCCAGAAAAATTGGTTACCCCATAGTGCCTTAACCAAACTACTCACATTTTTTTAAAGATGTTATTTATGATTTGGGATGGGAGCAGATCAAATGATAGTGGCTTCAAACTTCTTAGGTTGATTCTTTGCAAAGGTTCAGAATCTTCAATGAGGATCATTTTTCCTCAAGGCAGTTCTAACAACTTTGTATTAACTGTTAGCCTATAAAGAAGTCCAGTGATGTAATTTGAAAAGTGTTTCAGATTTTTTTTTTCTCTTCTACCTTTCAGGTGCAGCTATTTTCTTTGAATTTAAACACTATAAACCCAAGAAAAGGTTCACCAGCACAAAGTGCTTTGCCTTTATGGAGATGGATGAAATTAAAGCTGGATCAATTGTTATAGAACTGTAAGTAAGTGTGTGCATGAACCACAACAAATACATTCCAGAACTTCTGCTAAACTCTTTCAGTTTAGTCAGAAGCAAAATCTGGAATGTTTTGGTGGTCCCAGGCTTTGGTGCAAAACAAATTAGGGATGATTTTATGGCGCAAGTATGATAGAATGAGTATGCATCATCTTCTCTGATCATCAGTGGTGCATGGGTCCATCCACCTGCCTCCTATCTTCTCCATACCTTCTCTCTCCACTCCACCTGCTGCTATCTACATGTGCCATTTTCAAGAAAATCCCTTACATACTGTTGTATTTCCCCAGAGCTGTGTATTTCAGTCCATATTCAGAACAAAACATTTCTGTTTTATTCCATGTACAGCCAAAATTTCAATTTTAGTTAAGACATGGACTGCCCAAAAATAAAAAATCCATGCATATCTCTAAATGTAAGTAAAATTTTGCATAAAATAGGCATCCATATCTCCTTATTATACAAATTATGGTTGAAAGTTATGCTTGGAAATAGTGCACTTCATTAATTTTCTTCCTGAATACGAAGAGAAATGCTAAGTTTCCACAATGCTTGATTTGTATATTATTTTATGATGGCTGAGGAATATCTTAGCTTTGAACCCAAATAAAAGTGTGCATGTTTAAAAGATCTGAAGGATTTTTTTCCCCCTCCAAAATGTAATATTCAGAATAGATATTAGATTATGTGTTTGTGATTCTGAAACCACTTTTAACTACTTTGGCTTAATTTAGAAGAAAACCAGTAGAGAGAAAAGTGAAAGAATGATTAAATGATTAAATCTCAATAATTAATCTAAAATAAATTCTGAGACAGTTTTATACCAAACAAGTACCACTGAATTTAAATGGGACAATTATTGTGGAGGTAGAAATTAGAATTAAGAGTTGTAGCTATTTGTTTAACTTGGCTTTTCAAATTGTACAAAATCCTTTTAAGTAGGAAAAGAATCATCTGAGGTAAGTTCCTAAACAGCATTAAGATTAATTCTGATATCTACTCTTTTTATCATTATAGGTACAAAAAACCCACTGATTTTAAGAGGAAGAAACTTCAGTTGTTGACCAAGAAGCCACTTTATCTTCACCTTCATCAAACACTGCACAAAGAGTGACTTTTGTGAACTGAACCACTTGCCATAAATTCATAGCAGCTGCATATGTAGCACTTGTCTTTCAGGAGGAAGGAAGAATGGATGCATTTACCTTGTGGTCACAAATGACCATCAGTGCTGCACAGCAGTGGATCAAGTAGCCACTCTCTGCATCCAAGCCCAGTTTCTTTGGAATGTATATTTTTAATTCAGATGTTCCAAAGTGTGTTGCAAGTTTTTCATAAATGGGCCGGTTATTAAGTTCAGTTCTGTAACTTGATTTCTATTGTTATATCAGAACCCTTAATTAAAGCAGTTGAGGAATCCCCGTCTGCCAAACCTGATACAGCAATAAAGATATGCCAGTATCAAAAAAACTTTTATACTTCTACTGTATTTTGTTTGTATCATTTTCATAAGTGCATTACATTTGTAAAGTACTATTACCATCTGAGTTTACTTATATAAAATGTCTTGCTGAAAAGACACTCCCACCCTCCATGTTGCATCTGGGTTTTTTTTTTAAAAAAAAAACATATTTTTCTCAAGATTGGGAACTACCAGTTATAAAACTACCAGTTATGGTTGTTCTGAAAGTTAGTAAATTCATTACAGTTGGTCCTCAGCTTATAACGGCAATTGGGACCGGAATTGCCATTGCTAAATGACTCGGTCGTATAGTTGTGCAACGTTACATTACCATGTTGCTTAACAATGGCAATCCAAGTCGTCCTGGTTGTTGTCATTAAAGGGAGGACCTCATGTGACCTTGACTTCCAACTTCCTGCCAGCTTTCCCATTGACTTTGCTTGTGGGAAGCCAGGAGGAACATAAGAAATTATGCCCACGTTACCCTGGCTCACTGTAACATAATTGTGAGCCAGGAACCTGGATCATAGTCATGTGACCAGGGGGGCAATGCAATGACCAGAACTCCAAGGGTCCATCATATAGTAAGTGCCATTCATTCATTCATTCATTCATTCAGTTCCATCATAACTTAGAACAGTAGTTGAATGAATGGTCATAACCCAAGGACTACCTGTACACTTGTTCCAGATAATTTCAACGGCTATAGAATTTTATTATTGGGAACAGGCTGTAACTAATGGTTTAGGGTTTTTTTTAAGACAAACTGGGTGATTATAAAAAAAATGAATCCATCCTAAATTGTTCTAAGAAAAAAGCTGAACACTGCTTCCAGTTTCTACGTTTACACTACATTATGTGCCTAAAGATGCTATCTACATAAGGGGGATGTACAAATGTCATGAATTATGCATATTACTTCTGGATATTAATATCTAACATGTCACCATTTTAAGGCTGTATCTTTCATGGTTATAATTACCGGTAACTCTACATGTACTGGAATATAGGAGACTGATGATTCTTAACAGTAATATATCATTTACTACAAACCAATGTTTCCCAACATTGGCAAGATTAATAAGCATAGACTTCAACTCCCAGAATTCCTGAGTCAGCATGCTTAGTAGCAATATTGGGAAGTTTAAGATACCCACAAATCTTAAACTTGCTGAAGTTGGGAAACACTGATTTAGACCACCAATTTCAAATCTCTATTCCATGCAAGAATCCAAATTAAGGCATCCAGAAGTGACTATACTGCTGCTTTTTGAATTCATCATGGCAGTATCTGGTTCTTCCATCAAACAGCTCTATTTGAATTTTTTTTAACATTCACCAGAAATGTATTTCCATAAGTTAAATCCATTACTTTACAAAGTTTACAAATGCCACTCTAGAATATAGAACCGGATGAGATTCTGCCATCACATCTCCTTTGTTTTCATAAAGCTAAACTTTCCCAAAATGAAATCGATTCCAAATTCTTTTCCAGAGTATTGATACTAGCTAAGTGTCCTCCATCCTAACCTCTCCATCTAGCTGCTTTTTCTATTGGGTCTCTACTTTTTGGTTATTTTCATTTCTTTTATCAGGATCATTTTGAATTTTTTTCTATAGTCATAGCTATTCCATCCAAATTTGTATCGTGTGCAAATGTGATGCGGATTCTCATCCTGTTCTCATCCAAGTAATTGATAACATGTTTAAGAATAAAGACCCTGAGACTGAACCTTGCAAACAGGATAATTGTATCTACAAAATGTCCATATCGTATTAAGGAAGTGAGATTATTATTTTTTTAAATGATCTGGTCAGTAATCTGCTGACAATTTTTTCAAGGCAATAACATGTTAATCACTTTTTAAAATCAGCTACTATAGCTTTACTGGGTAGAAATGGCAGATTAATTACCCTGTACTGTAGTTCCAAGGGCATTTGCCCTCCCTAGGCTGTGACCTTCACATGTTCTCAATATTTCTCAAATACATGATAATTTGGCCAAACTGTCAGCAAGTTTCTTCAGTATTCTAAAATGCAATCTGGACAGATAACAACATTCAAATACCATGTTTCTTTATCTCGGGCTTCCATTATGTCCCTTCAAACTACTTTTTGCATTTGCTTTGTGGAATGTGTAGCTTGTTCTTGAAGAATGAGCCAAAATAAAAATTGGCAATAGCACCTTTGTATTAGGTCATCTTCATTGACCAAGTGAATCTTTATGTTTAATCTTTCTGAAGAAGTCATTTGCCGCTGTTTTTAGTATCCTTTCAAACAACGTCAGTTCATGTTGCATGTTACTTTCTTAACACTAACTACAGTTCCAGGCTACTTAATATGTATTCCTCATTGTGACCTCTCTGACAAACTTTTTTGCAGCAGCACTGGCTTTTTCTGTTCATTTTTATTTTCATCTTGTTGGATTTCTTTGGAACTGTGTTGTTACTACTAACTTCTTAGGAACTTTTTATGATCAGCTAAATGGCAAATGATTTAATAGTATTACAAGGAAAATAAGCAAACATGGGACATGTCTTTGATGAAAAAGAATGAAAATGTCTTACACAATGATGCATGTTGGATCGCTATTCTAAAAATATGATACATTTGGACTGTTAAAACAGCCTTGGATACAGTCCCTCACTAAAGACTCCTTTGCAAACTCAGAAACCATGAAAGAAAAAGAAGGGCGCTTGCGTAGATTGGCAACTGTTAAAAACAGACAGTGAGCAGAAATGGGCAATTCTTGCATTGGTGAGATGTTCAAAGTTCCCCAGAAAAATGGTTCTGGGATCATTAATTTGTATAGAAAAAGCTCATTTTTAATTCATTAATTTGCTCATCCAGAGGGCTAAAGGAGCAGAACTCTGTCTTAATTCTGATCTAACCCAACATGTTAACTGAGAATTTATATCACCTTGCTATGAAAACAATGGATTTACAACCTCTGCTGTTCTCAGACTTGATTCAAAAGGAGATAACCCAGAGATGAAAATAAAGTACATCTAAAAAAAAACAAGACAGGATATGCTCTGTACAAATCAGAGGACAGACTGTCAAAACAACTGAAAATTGACAACCTGCTGACATCCAAAGCTCATTTTGTTCTCAGAATGCTTTATATTTACTACCATTAAACAACAGATATAAGCAATTAACCTTATTAGAAGTATAAGCTAAATTTAGATGCCAGGGGAGAAAACTATTTCCAGCAACAACCATAGATCAGAAAATAAGGCTTAAAGCCAAATCAGAGAAAGTATGAGTGAGTACAAAGTAACAGCTGACTTTTATAGCTAAAACAATACCTTTAGCTGCACAAACTGCTTTCTATTTTTAAACAACTGGATAAGATTTATAACAAAAAATGAAAAGTTTTTAATTGGTTTACACGTAACTGTTCAGAGGCCACAGAACATTGAAGTTAACCAAACTGGTTTAGAAAAAGAATTTGGCTGACCATATAGAAAGAAAAATCTTCAATTAAACAGTGGACGTAATAGAGAAAGAACAAAATAAATTCAAAAGGGAAATGAAGCCCCAAAGAATCTTACTCCATTCCACTCTTTAATCTTAGGTTATTCTAAGAGGATATTTTATTGCAAAACTAGGCCACAATGATCTGACCCTTTAGCTAAAGTAACTTTAGATAACTTCCAAAAAGTGATTTCCCACCATTAGAGACACTGTTAGTTCATTTAAAAATGGACAATGTAATTATGCTAGCTTTTGTCTAGCAAACTGTATTAATAAATACGTACTTCACATCATAAATAGAATAGGCCATCTTCACATAGGTGAAAAGGCTAAGATGAGAGAAATCCAATGTTTAACAATAGCAGAACAAACTCTTGCAGAGGTTGGTCAAACTGATCACAACTCTGAAAGGGCTTTTGGATTTCACCCACTTAAAATACAGGTAGTCCTTGACTTATGACTATTCATTCAACAAACATTTTGTGGCACTTGATAAAAGGACTTAAGACCCGTGCCTGAAGTTATGACCACTGCAGTGCCCCCAGTCACATGAACCAAATTGGGCACTTGTCAATTTTTCCACCTTATGACTGGGATGCAGCAGCAGTTTTTCCCGCCTATTCTCTCCCCCCCCCCCCAACCAGGAGGGTATGGGATGTAGCAAGTCAGGAAGCAGGCCCAACACCTGTGGGACCCCAGAGCACAGGGTATTGCATCGGTGAGGTAGGCCTGGGCAGGTCACAGGTAAGCTGAGGAGGTGCTGCAGTGCAAGTCTGGGCCTGTGTTAGGCCTCACAGGGCCTCCCCCACCCCTTTGGCACCCTATGTTCCGATTAATGACCACAATGCAGGAAGCAGAAAATGTGGTTGTTAAGTGAGGTGATCATGTGGATGCCTCACTTAATGACCACAACTTATGACCATTATGGGCAGGCTCCATTATGGTCAGAAGTTGAGGACTGCCTGTAGATCTATATGGAGATTACCTTGATGAAATAACACTCAGGCTTTACGAGCATATGATCCATTTTTGCAAAGAGACCACACCAGATAGTCATCAACTTATGACCACAATTGAGCCCAGAATTTCTGTTGCTAAGCAAGACAGTTGTTAAGTAAGTTTGCCCCATTTTACGATCTTTCTTGCCATATGAATTTGGCTTCTTCATTCACTTTGCTTTTTGGAAGGTGGCAAAAGGCAATCACATGACCCAGGAAACTGCAACTGTCATAAATACATGCCAGTTGACAAGTGTCTGAATTCAGATCAGGTGACCAGAGATGCTGCAATACTCATGTGAAAAAGTCATACATCACTTTTTTCAATGCCATTGTAACTCTGAATGATCAATAAATGAAAGGTTGAATGGTTGCAAGAAGAGGTCCACTTGTTGTCTACCTCAGATATGGCAATAGGCTAAGTAATCACTTTAGATCAAAGCACTGGTTTGATCCGATGGATACTTACCAATAATTTGAATAATCAACCTTCTTGGATAGAGTATAGTTCTCCAGAAGGCATTTTCTGAATTAGGATTCATGCTGCAATACACAAGTAATTGAAATGCTCATACCACCCAAATTTTGTTGAATACTCACAGCAACCCTTTTTCTTTTCTTAAAGGCAGTTGGTTAATTCCAACAGTGCTATGTGTCTGTTACCAGGTATCAATTACACTAAACTTGTAAGAGAAAAAACTTAATTACTTATGGAAGTTGTTCCAAGTAGCAATATGTATCCCTAATGGAGGCTTCAGACAAAAGGGTGGTTAAGAATTTTCATATACTGGCAAAAGAATGATCTCCATTAACTTAAACGTTTGACATTTTGATCTTGCTAGAAAAACTTTCATTCCATCTGGAAAAAGAAAAAGACATTGGAGACAGTTCTGAAACTGGTTTTATGTCAGAGGCACTATTGTTGCTGGGACAAAAACAGGCCACGGCTGTTTTTAGACAAAAAGATAAGAGAATTGCAATGGAATACAAAGCACTACATAGAATGCAGTTGAGGGATAGTAAATTTTACTTTCAATCAGATCAACATTTTAACCAGATTATAATTGAGGTTCTTTGATATCCCGCCAACAACTACATTGAAGGGCAACTTTCAGAAAACCCAAGGACTTGTCCCTGCCTATCTGGAAATACTGCATCTGTAGGCCATGTGTTAACTTCTTATGACTTCTGTAGAGATATGCATAATGAATTCTTAATGTCTTTCATTGTTAGTAATTTTCTGGATGAGCAGAATTTGCAATAAATCACCTTCTGGTAAACAAAGACCCCAGATAAAATAAGCCATTGCTAAGTTTGCATTTGCAGTCTTCAAAATGTGTGCTTTGCTAATAGCAAATGAATTCCGGATTGATTTGGGGCTATTCTGTGTAGAACAAAGTATTCTGTAATTTTGGAGTTCTGTATCATTCTTACCTGATTTTACGGTATCTTACTTCTACTCTCTGTTCATGTTCTTTTCTTATTTTACTGTACTTTATTTTACTGCTTTTATTCTGATTTGTTTGGGGGCTCTGTGACATTTAAGTATTCAACCTCAGTTTATATATAGATGAAATGGAGTTGAGGCTTATCAGTG
This sequence comes from Protobothrops mucrosquamatus, assembly GCF_001527695.2. Classification (NCBI taxonomy): domain Eukaryota; kingdom Metazoa; phylum Chordata; class Lepidosauria; order Squamata; family Viperidae; genus Protobothrops; species Protobothrops mucrosquamatus. The sequence goes on along the minus strand of NW_015386365.1, from coordinate 617,509 downwards.
AAGCGGGCACATTTGTTGATGGTATCAGCTATTCAGGATGGTACAATCCAAAATGGATTGTAAAAAGCACTAAAAGAGCTCCAAATTGGGCAAATGAGCTTCAAAATAGTAAAAGCAGGTTATGTACCATTAACCTTCATTTGTAAATATGCATTTGAAAGATCTCAGGTAGCCGAGCCCGGACCAGGGAAAGGATCCTGGAGTTATAGTGAACAGCTGTAGGTGAGTTAGACAGCATCACCACCAGATGGATTCGTAGCTGGCTGATCGGCCCTATTCAGTTTGTGGTCCTCAATGGAACTGCATCTACATGGAGGGAAGTGTGTAGTGGGGTGCCCCAGGGCTCTGTTCTAGGCCCAGTGCTCTTCAACATCTTCATCAATGATTTGGACGAGAGGATAGATGGGGAACTCATCAAATTTGCAGACGACACCAAGCTGGCAGGAATAGCTAACACTCCAGAAGATAGGCTTAGGATACAGGAGGATCTGGACAGACTTGAACACTGAGCGCTATCTAACAAAATGAAATTCAATGGTGAAAAAAGTAAGGTTCTACATTTAGGCAAGAAAAACCAAATGTACAGGTACAATATAGGTGGTACCTTGCTCAATAGTAGTAACTGTGAGAGGGATCTTGGGAGTCCTAGTCGACAATCACTTAGATATGAGTCAGCAGTGTGCTGCAGCTGCCAAAAAAGCCAACACAATGCTAGGCTGCATTAACAGAGGGATAGAATCAAGACCACGTAAAGTGTTAATACCACTTTACAATGCCTTGTTAGTCCACACTTGGAATACTGCATCCAGTTTTGGTCACCACGATGTAAAAAAGATGTTGGGACTCTAGAAAGAGCGCAGAGAAGAGCAACAAAGATAATTAGGGGACTGGATGCTAAAACATATAAGGAACGGTTGCTGGAATTGGGTATGTCTAGTTTAATGAAGAAAAGGACGAGGGGGGACATGATAGTAGTGTTCCAATATCTCAGGGGCTGTCACAAAGAAGAGGGAGTCAAGCTATTCTCCAAAGCGCCTGAAGGCAGGACAAGAAGCAATGAATGGAAACTAAGCAAGGAGAGAAGCAACCTAGAACTAAGGAGAAACTTCCTGACAGTTAGAACAATTAACCAGTGGAATAACCTGCCTCCAAAAGTTGTGAATGCTCCAACACTGGAAGTTTTTAAGAAGAGACTGGACAGCCATTTGTCTGAAACGATATAGGGTTTCCTGCCTGAGCAGGGGGTTGGACTAGATGACCTCCAAGGTCCCTTCCAACTTTTTATTATTATTATTATTATTATTATTATTATTATTATTATTATTATTGTTGTTGTTGTTGTTGTTGTTGTTGTTGTTGTTAAGCTACCGGTAGACGAAAACGCCAGTTTAATTGGCAGCTGCTGTTTTAAAAAAATCTATACTTTGAATTAAAAGGGAATTGAAAAATAAATAAAAGTAAAATAAAAGTGTAATTAAAACTTGCAAATATAATGATGCCCTTAAAAAATATCTATGGTGAAACCACATTTTTGTATAAAACCTTTGTTACAAAATGAAGCACACAAAGTAGTTGTTAGGAAACTATAGCAACTCCCCACATGAATAGACTGCAGAGTGTAAGACTCTTCCACTTGGAACAAAGGGAAGACCTAGGGAGGGTCAATAGTTTTTCCACCCTGGCAACTTTAAGATGCGTGGACTACAACTCCCAGAATTTTTGAACCTTGGCAACTTTGAGATGCTCAGATATTACTGGCTAGGGAAGTCCATACATTTTAAAGTTGTCAAGGTTGAGAAACGCTGCATAGATAGTGTGGAGACACAAGCTTGTTTCTCTAACAATGCTAGAACTCAAAGACATCCAATGAAACTAAATTCAAGGAAATTCAGAAATGACATAAAACATTTTTCCCACACTCTGTAAACTGTGAAATTCCCTTGTTACAGTTATGGTAATTGCAATGGTTTTAAAAGGGGATTGCATAAACTCATGAAGGATCATGAGGGCTACAACACTAATGGCCGTATATTATTTCTTAAGCCACAAAGAGCATGCTCAACATCCTGATTGGTAGCCAATATGATAGCAGAAGGCCGATGGCCTTCAGTTTGGGCTTGTGAATTTCTCAAATGTTGTATCAGATGTGCTAATGGCCTTCTCTGGCAGGGCTTCATTAATGTTAACTCCCACTCATCTCAAGTTCTTTTTCCATTGATTTCTGAGTTAGAGATAGCTAAAACATATAAGGAACGGCTGCTGGAATTGGGTATATCTAGTTTAATGAAGAGAAGGACGAGGGGGGACATGATAGCAGTGTTCCAATATCTCAGGGGCTGCCACAAAGAAGAGGGAGTCAAGCTATTCTCCAAGGCGCCTGAAGAAGCAATGGATGGAAACTGATCAAGGAGAGAAGCAACTTAGTTGATTCCTCTTTGAAGGACTGTCTTGTTAATTGGTCACCTTGTTGGACGGAGGTCTTCGCCACTTACGAGGTTGTGACCTTCAAAAATTCTTCTCTGACCTGTCGGTAAACAGACTTTACCACATCCCAAGGACGGACTCGTCCCCCAACCTGAGCTACTGGAGGTTGGTCCCTTCCAACTTTATTATTATTATTATTTATACACCAGCATTTGTTTCTCTTAAAATCAACTCTCCCCAACTTTATGTGGTCACTTTCCCTGAATATCCTAATATCAAATCAAGAATACCTTATCCTATTGTGTCTTCCTCTACGTATGAAAGAAAATATGAAACCAAATCTAAAAATAGAGGCAGGAGAGGGGGAGAAAGTGCTATCAGAAAAAAAAAAGTTAGTGTTTCATTCTTCTGATACTCCTGACTCAAAGACATGCGTATATGAAAATTTGCATAGCTATTTCATCCCATATTTATTTCAATATCTCAAAGTGCCTGCAATAGTAATAATGCATTTCCAAAGATAAAAGGCCACCTTACAAAATAATCAAGCCTTTCTATTAAATTAGGAGGTTCTAAGAAATCTTTCAAAAGTCAACACTCTTAAGTTACAGGGCAGAATATCTATATTCAAGGAAGAGAGATGCTCTGTTCTAGAAGGGCCCTTTCAAGATTATTCGATACACTCAATTACCATTTCATTAAAAAGGAAGTGAAAGTTTTGTTTCAAGGTAAATAATGTCTGTTGAACTTCTGCTTAATCTTCCAATCATGGTTTAGTCTTTCTTAGGCTGAAAAATCCCATACCGTAATTCTATAAGGACTAACAATTGGCATTCCTTGGCTTACTGTCTATAAACCATCACTTGTCTTGGCAGTTGCTGGTTGAGAGAAAGGCATGTATACTTTGGGCTCTGTTCCAAGCCTCCAACAACATTTAACTCTTAACAGAATTGTCACCTGAAAATTTCTCCACTGTAGGTTTTATCACTGAGTAGGTGGACTTACAATTAGTTTTTGAATTGTAGTTAGGCTATCTTTTCTACTGATACAATCTGGAAATAGTATTATGAATAGATATAAGTAGAATATGTATATGTATGCAGGCACAGATGTATATGCCTCATTATACGTAGATGTGTGTATAAATCAAAATAAGCATACAAGCAGAAAGGGTTTGATTCAGACGTTCTGTGAAATGAAGATTGTCTTATCTTTTACACTTTGTCATTCTATCCACCCTCCTACTCTCAAGAAAACTGCATGATTCAATACTACTCCTAGAAAATGCATCTGCCCTTATACAACAGGATAGGAATTTTTAAAGACAGATATAATGAAAACGTATTCTTAAGTTAGAAAACAGTTTCCAGCATCCTTTGATTCAATAATTATTTAAAATAAATTGCCCAATTATTTCGTATAAAAATAATGACATAATTCGACCTGAGCCTTTAGCTGGGACAAAACAGCAAACTAATTGCTACACTTCACTGTAAATTATGCTGAAATTAACAGACTTTGTATATACAGTATTTGATTTAGTGTTTCCTATAGCAGCAGAGGACTCTGTCATGTATATTTAACCTTGATTCTTCCTTACTACAGAATCCATTGAATTAGAACAATGTTTACTCTGGGATACTTACTCTTTATAATTACTTTCAACTTGTTAAGCCGTTAAAATAATTTTGTATATAGCAAAAAAAGAATCTTGCTTTATTAGTAGATTTGTCCTTCCAATATAGCATGTAGGTTTCTTCTGGTACTTTTTGCTTTAAAAAGTATGAGTTGGAATCTCTCTTTATGTAAACCATTTGTCTACAGTGACTGTAGGCTATATATGAATGGTAGCATTTCTTACTGAAGCTATTTCCACAGGAAATGTTCAGATTATAATTTTTAAATCATTTAACAACATCATTTACATAGGTTACATTATTTAAAAACTAACTATACAGGTATTTCTTATATATTGCACGTTGAGAGCTGCGAGTTGGTCACAGCTGTAAAAGCAGGCTTCAGGCTTATCACAGAAACATTCTAAGTACATCCAAAGAGGATGAACAAGTCCGATTTAAAGGTTATCAAAATGCACATTACTATAGAAATTATTTTTTGGGAAAAAAAAAAAAGAAAGAAAAGAAAAAGAAAGCTACACTGAAACCAAATTTAGAAGGAAGAGTCCTGCTGAAGCCACTGAAATCCTCACCCCATGAAACGTGATCAAAATCAGTCCAGAAATCTGAAGTCATGGTTTCTGTTCAGGAAGATGTGCAGAGTCTTGTGAGCTAGATGGAGACTGAGAACAGGGAGGGCTTTCTTGGTAGTCATTGGACCTTGTAGGTGGCAAGTCTCTAACAGGAGGAGAATAATCCCTTAAACCTGGTGGAGGTAGTCGTGGACCTGGAAGATAATCTCTGGGGGGAGGTGGCCGGAAAGGAGGTGGCCCACGGATATATCCTCTCTGTTCAGGGTGTGGCAGTGGAACAGGAGGAAAATCTCGCATTCCAAATGGAGGACCAGGTGGATAATCTCTAGGAATAGGTGGCGGTAGAGGAGCTCCAGGAACTGAAAGGGAAAAAAAAAATGAAACTGGGCGGTTCAAAATCAAGTTACCATTTGTCATCACTTTCATTTTAGGAAAGCATGCTTCTAATCTTTATGACTGCACATAAATATTTAAAATAGGCTGCAAAAGATTTCTGAGTTGTAAGGGTAAAGAATCGGTGCTCTTTCTAGCCTTTTGACACTTCCAAGCATTTTTGTTTTGCTAAAAATCAATTATACTTAGTACAAGACTGAACATGCCATCAAAGAAGCCTATACTACTCAAATTGGTATTACTATTATCATCCAACCCTTGCAAGTTCCATATATAACGCAACTTCATATTCTATACAAAATAACATTTCTTGGAATACTAAGAACGGAATTTCTTTTAAAGTGCATTTTTAGCAAACTCTGATATGAAAGGTATTCAGCATTAAATCTAAATAATCTGAAAAAAACCCCACAATGTACAATACAGTCCATACCAAAAGGAAGAGGAAGAGGCCGAGGTCCATAGGGCAGGCGGGGTGGTGGTCCAAATCGAATAGGAGGTGGCAAAGGCCCAACTGCTGCGGATGTCATCATGGGAGGTCCCAGGAAAGATGGTGGGCCTTTAGAACCAAAATTAACCTGTAGAAGACTGCAGTGTTAGTTGTCTATAAGGCATTATTCATGAAATTAGAGAACTATAGATTAAAAGTACTTTAAGGAAATATTGTTGCTGAAAAGACCTCACATTTCCAAATTTAGCTCACTGTGTTTTATGGAAAAAAATTTTCAAGAATATTCTCGTCTTCAGGCATCAAAGAGATATTATCCTATAAAAATATTCTCAAAATGGCCATCCAGATCTGAACTAGACACTCTTCTAAGTGCATTCCTTTATAATACCAGCAAATCCCACACCATCTACAGAAGAAAATGATCAGAGGACCTCAGGGATTAGAAAAGCCTTAAGTGTCAAGCGCCACCATTTATGAAGCAACTGGATTATATTTTCCTTAAAGCAACTAAAATATGGTTTTTCCAAATGCTGTTACAATGCATGTAGCTTTAGCAAAATGCAAAGCCAAGAGAAAGAGCTGCAACCCAGAGTGAGTTCTGCACCGCATCTCTCATGCTGAGTCATGAAGCACCATGCTTTTTACATCCTCCCCATCAAATGCAGGAGAAAGGCACCATTCCCAGCCTCTTGGTACTCACTGCAGTTGCTTCACCGGAGGAAGGTGGGGCAGCAGAAACATGGGGGACTTCAAGCTCTTTGGTAAGATTTTGCTTTTTTCCCCCCCAGCAATATAAAGATGAGTGACAGACAAATAGAAATTGATACATAAGTGAGGGATGATATGGCATATATAAGGTAACAAAACAAAGATTCCGTACAGCATGTCATTTCACCCAAAGAAATAGCAACTCCCCCCCACTTACTATTCCATCAACAACTGCAGTTGAAGGAGAAGATGTTCTTGGTCCACAGTTGATCAGTGTTGTTACAGGAGGACCAAGGTCTAGAAGAAAATTACACATTTAATATTGCTTGAAAAAAGATGCTACACTTTCAAAACGTAGATGGAATCTCTTGCCATTCTTACCTGGAGCAGATATCCTTCCTGATTGCTCAGAATGCCTTTTTGGGACCGGAGGGCCATCAGTCATAGTATCTGAAGGATTACAATGCAGTTTGGTAGAGATTATTATTTTGCCAACTAACGGCTACGCAATACAGTGCCCTCTAGATACTTTAGACAACAACCTCCCAATTCTGACTATTCTTCACACTAACTGAACTGATAGAAATAACAAAGGGTGTCCAAAACAACCTGGAAAACACCACGAGGCCATTCTACGTTTCTTTATATCTTATACCTGCCTTATAAAAAGTGATACATCTATTTTTAAACTAGTGTGAATTAGGAAGTAAGTATTAGTCTGGGATTGAAAAGATTAGGCTTGAATTCAACATAGAGTTCTGAAAATGCAGTGATTTTATGCTAATCATCTTTCTGTCCAAATCATCTTATAAGATTGCTATATGAAAAAAAAGACAGCGTTATGCACATTAGTTGAGTTCAAAAAGAAAATGTAGAGTATACATTTAAGTAAATATACAAAAGTGTGTATTTTTCCTTTCATACATGAGATATTCAAATTAAAACATATGACGGGTTATAAAAGGAATTCAGCACTAGTACATAAGTGCTTGATAAAGTTTAGCAACAAAAAGCAAAAGATCTGAACTAAAAATCAATAAGTTAATCGACATACTATGACAGAGAAATAATCTAAACTTTGGGGCAGGAAGTTTCACATGTAGGGTTTAGCAAAGTATTCCTATAAAGGTCTTTTATGATTTAGCATTGGAAGACTCGTAGGCAAATTTCTTTCTCACACAAATTCAAATAAAAAATTATCATGCTTGGGTTTTTTTAAGTTATAATGATTCTAAGTATCTCCTCCCTAGTTCTTATCTTGACATAGAAACATAAGAACCGCTTGATTTAGTTAGTGGATTTAACAATTCAAGAAAAGCGTTTGCCACACTGGGTAGATCCAGTGGTGGGATTCAGCCAGTTCGTACCACTTTGGCAGAACCGGTAGCTAATTTTTTGTTGCTCAGGCCCAGAATGGACTTCCAGAAGCGGCATCCACACAGAGAACCAGTTGTTCACATATTTGAATCCCACCACTGGGTAGATCCATATGTTGTGCTAAGCCAAAGATGAGCAGCTTTTTGATTACTGGGAAGAATGTTTAATATTTTTCAGGTGATTAAGATGATGGTGAAAAATAGACATTGCCAAAATGTAATCTTTAGTAACTGAAGTGCAGAGGGTTAACCAGACATGAGCTCCTCCAAGATACAAAGGTGATGTTAACATAATGGAGAGTGACAGTAATAGAAATGAAATATTAACCAGGTCTATCCAACTGAACAAATATCATTGGTGGAACAAGGTTTGTTTCTACCAAAATTCCCCAAGTCTATTTCAAATGAGTGGGGATATCCTCAAGAGGAATAAAGGGAAAAGAAAAAAAAAAGCAAATCCCACTGTGCAAGTGACAGTCCATTTTAATATTGTAGTCCTCATTTAGTGACTGTTCACGGTTATGACAGTGATGAAAAGTAACTTTGTGATCAATGTGCATATTAATGATTTTCGTCTGCGTGATAAACAAACATCTGGCACTACCCGTGTTTCCCCAAAAATAAGACCTGGTCTTATATTTCTTTTGCCTCCAAAAGAGGTACCAGGTCTTATTTTCAGGGGACGTCTTACCCGCTTACCTTAGGACTGCCGCAGCCAGGCCTCCCACGCCCAGACAGCTCTCGCACCGCTGCCTGAGTTCTTCTCTGGCTGCTTGCGGTCTCACGCCACGTGGCACATTGTGCCATGCCCACCTCTCACAGGGGGCCACGTGGCTCATTGTGCTGCTGGCACCACTTGCGGCAGGGAGCCGCGAGGCTCAGAACGCCAATCACGCCGCTGCCGCGATCGATGGCACTGGCATGCAATCGCCATGATCGCCATGCAGCCTCCTTCTGCAAGCAGCAGCAGTGGTGCGATCGGCGCAATAGGTCTCATGGCCTTCAGCCGCGAGAGCAGCGGCGGCAGGGAGATCGGCGCAATGACCCTTGCGGCCTTCAGCTGCGAGCAGCGGTGCAATCAGTATGACACATTGTGCGGCTTCTAGTTGTGAGCGGCAGCAGCAGCGCAACAAGCCTTATGGTCTCCTGCGGCAAGTGGTGGCAGTGGCACAATATGCCATGTGGCATTTGGCCGCAAGCGACCGCAGAACTCAGGCAGCAACGCAACAAGTGTTGGGGCATGGGAGACCTGGCTACCATGGTCCTAAGGTAACTGGGTACAGGGCACGTGGGGCAACTCCACCCCCCACCACCCCAGCTTGATTTTTACGCGTGTGCTTCACCCCAAAACTAGGACTTATTTCTGTGGTAGGGCTTATATTGGGCGCACACGTAAAAATCAAGTTGGGGCTTATTTTCAGGATAGGTCTTATTTTCGGAAAAAACACAGTAGTGCATTCTTTTCAATGTGTATTCCCCTTTGTGTGCTGCTTATTTTGTTGTAATCCCTTCCTCTCCAATGAATATAAATACAATTTTCTTCTGGGGGAGCATTCCAAAGGCTGAGGGGGAGAAGGACTATAAGATTTTCTCATGAGTTAAGTTTCAGAAACCTTCCCTGCCAATTGAGCTCACCCAGCTGCTTAAGTTCATATCCTTCTGATGCCACAAAGGAAAGCTGAAATAAAATTGTAAACACAGTCGCAGGCATGTAATTTTTCCACTTACTATGTTACTTAATGAGTGAGTTGTCTGTCCCAGTGGCAGTTTTAAAATGAAGACTACCTGTGCTATTGTTAACCCAGAGAATTCCTTTATTTATTTATTAAATTTAAATCCTGCCCATCTCAATGATAAGGCAACTCTGGGCTGCTTACTAATAGTAAAAAGATAAATATATAAATAGTAAATATTAAATTATGTATGTTTGTTTAGAAGATAGATAAATATTAATTTCTTGCTGCAGAATAATTATTAAAAAAAGATTGCTTACTAAGTTCACCTCTTGATCCATCTCTTGGGTTGGCAGAAGGAGGTCGTCCAGGTGGTTCCATCATCAGTGGTGGGGAAGGAGCTCCCCCACTCACAGGCGAGGGGCCAAAAGATCCATCTCGACTTATTGGACCTATTATGAAATAGAAATAATACACAGGAAATATGGCAAAGTATCTATTTCCTCTTCTAAAATGGTAAGTTTAAAGACATGGGAAACAACTATACCTCTGCGAGGTAAAGTCTGATGGTCTGGCCGGCCTGCAGTTGGTTTCACAATTATTGGTCTCTGAAGGGAAGCTATTTTTTGATTCACCTCTATGATTCTAATAAGTAAAAAGAACATTCTTAATGCAATCCAGCCACTTAAAAAATAACTCTTAATGTTGTCTCTTAGAACAGGGCTTTTCAACCAGTGGTACAGGTACCACCTGTGGTACATTGGCACCTGGCAGGTGGTACGCGACCATCCTAGAAAAGTGGTAGCAGGGGAGGGGAATGAGAGTGCTACCGGGTGGGCAGGCAGGTGTCTTGCTCGGCTGTGCCTTGGGGGGCACTTTTTTCAGTGCCATTGTAACTTCAAACAGTCACTAAGCGAACTGTTGTAAGTCGAGGACTACCTGTACTTTATCACTTTTTCCCTTTTTTTTTTTGGGTCATCAAAGTTTTTGACACCTTGCTAGATGACTGGTGGTACTCAGATATTGCCATATCCTAAAAGTGGTACAATGAGTGAAAAGTTTGAAAAGCCCTGTCTTAGAAATAGTAATCACATTGTATAAAACATGCTTACTTTTGTCTCAAGCTGGCAGATTCCCTTTTTTCTTCAACCAATGCCCTCTCTGCAGAACGTGCTATGAGCTGTAAAAAAAGATAAAAGTACATAAATCAGAAACTGTTAGTCAAATACCACTTGAAATCAAAGCCTACTAGAACAGCTTTCAGGAATATCAAGAGGCTATAGTAAATAAGTGTAATGCAACAAAATATTCAAAGCTGAAATGCTGTTCTTAAAAGAAAACACAGCCTTACCCAATTGTCATGGGCCTTCTTCTCATGAGCAGCAATCTTAAAATATGAAAGAAAAAATGTTTTAATTTGCAGATCACCTTATAATCTAAAGTTTTCTTTTTCAGAATGTCTTGAAATAACTCCAGACCTGATTTTTATAAGACCGCTCTGTTTTTTGCAATTCTTCCTCCATCTCCTGAATTCTCTGCCTGTCAAAGAAGATGAAAAGTTATTTCTAATCACAATGCTTTCCCTCAAAATCAAAAGTCGACGTATTTATATATCAGAATTACTTGTAGATTTTCACTTCTTCAACAGCCAGGACTGCCTTTTCATCTGCAGCAGAGAGCTTCTGCTCTTTCTCTTGACGTTCATACTCCTCTTGTGTCAATTTCCTAGGACAAAATAAAAAGTGGCATAATGAAGTACAATCAAGTTATGTTCAACTGCTAATACCAAAAAGCAAGTAACCTGAAGAGAGGTGGTAGGAAGACGGTCAAAGTAATCTTGAAGAAAGATATACAAGAGCACTGCCTCTTATTAAGGAAGGAGTAAGAGCGTGCTCTTCTCCATTTGGTATTATCAAATATGCTGGCACTTTACTTTCCAGCAAAAGGACATAAGCATGAGAAACCAAGCTCATTTAAAACGCCAATACATCCCTTAAGAAAACTTCTGGTTCCGGGTTGCGGCGCAGGCAGTCGTGCGCACAGACTTCTCTCTTCGCCGGTCATTTCCCTCCATCGGTAGACCCTCAATAGGATCGAAAAGTTGCCCTGGAGGGGCGACTACCGTTGAGGAGGCCTTCGTCTGACTGTGGAAGGGCGGCAGCTCCTTCCGCAGTCCGAGCTAGCTCCTTAGGGCTGACGGAGAAAAGATCGGCCAATAAAATGGCCAATCACTTTGCCACTCCAGCCGAAAGTTAGAAGAACAGCTAAGCGATAAAGAACCACCGTGGAGGATCTGTGGGAGACCTTTCCTTCCCTCTCTTTGCCTTAACTATCTTTCCTGTAAAAAGCCTTTGAACTACTTCCCTGCTTTAAGAGAGCGGCGTCTGTCTACTTGGGAAAAAGAGTTCTGGAACAAAAGAAATAAAATAGCTAACATTTACTGACTATTCAATTTTTTGGATACCTAGGGGTCCTGGAAAAATTTCTATTACAGAACATTATTATTACTTTACTTATGATGCTGGAAATACCTGTCTTTTTTATTCTCTATTTTCCTAATGAGATAAAATTTTAGTAACTTGGAAAAAAAAGGGATCTTACAGTCTACTGAGGATATCTTGTGGTGAAAATTGTTATTGCAACTGTATTTCCTTCTGGTGTTTGAAGATGGATTTGACCTTCAAATGATAATAAAAGGGAAAAGATAAAGGACTTGTAACAGCTGGGTGGTGAGTTTGTTTACTATTGTGGAGGTGGATACTTGTTGACTTTTAGCAAATACAGCCTCCAGCAAAAGATTAAAAGACTATTTCACCACTGAAATGGAGGAAGTTTACCCACAGTTTGATTATGAGCTTATACTGGAAAACTTTTTGGAAGCTACGGAGTACATGAAATCTTGGAGAAAAATTAAAGATGAAATTTCAGAACCACAAATTGAATTTCAAATTCTAATAGATCAATCTCAAGGAACAATAGAGAAGGAACAGATCATGGAATCTACTGAACAAATCAACTTTAGAAAAACTTTTGCCCTAAAATTTCAAATTGACTTTCAGACTCCAATTGATTATGCCACAAGTCAAGAAACAACAGAAAAGGAAGCAATTAACACAGATGAGGATAAAACAACAGGAATTGATATCCAGACACAAGTTACTGAAAACCGTGACAATGTGGATAACCAACTAGTAATTACAACATGGAATACAATTGATTACACTACTCAGCTGATATTGGAAAAAGGGGAAGAGAACTTTGACCAGACTGAAGTGTCAATAAATACCCCTACCCAAATATTGAGATTTAATGACACAGATGCTTTATGATAGAAACCGGTTTGGCACAAAAAGAAAGCCAGAATTAGATTTAAAAATGTGACTTAAAATTTCACTTAATAGATTAAAGTGGCTGAAGAGACCATGATTGATTGAATAATTAACGGAATATGTGAATTCAATAAGAAGATATCTTCTATAATAATATGCTTGTTTTAGATGTGATAACTACCTGGAGGGGATGTAAACTTTACCTAATGGATTAAAAAGATTTTTTATAGATATAGATTGATTGATAGAATATATATTTAAAATAGAATAGAAATGTATTTCTTGGAATAATATTTTTATTTAGGTAGGATAACTATTTCATAATGGAAGAAGAATAAGAGGGATTTGTGACAAGAGAAGAAAGGGTATTAATAAATGACTTATTAGATTAAGAAATAGAATATATCTGGAAACTACAAGAATGTTGTTGGAATAAGGGATACACAAAGTGTTAATAATATGTTTATTTAAGGCTAAAATGGAATATGGTAATAATAAATTAGTAAAGCTTAAAACAGGATTTGGATCTTTATAGATGAAATGTTATTGATGACTGCTTTGATTGACTGAATTCTATTTAGAAACGTATTTATTTATTTAATTTATTTATTTATTTATTTAATTTAATTTATATGCCGCCCTTCTCCCGGCGGGACTCAGGGCGGCGCACAACATATTTAAAACCAAAGCATATATACAATCCCCCCCTTAAAACCGAATTAAACCAAATTTAAAGTTGTGTCTTCCAAATTCCTAAAAAATTCCAAATTCCAAATTCCAAATTCCTAAAAAACCCAGTATTAATTTGAATATATTATATTATACGAGGGAAATAGGGAGGGAACTTTTGATGAATTAACCTGAGTTATATATGTATGAATTTGTTGTTGGATGATTGATTCCCCTACCACCACGTTGTTTCTTAAGCACTTTGATGTAAAAATTAAAAAACCAATAAAACTTGTTTAAAAAAAAAAAGAAAACACCTCATCTTACTTTAGAAATCTGAAACTTCTGTAACAAAACTTCAGAGCTCTGATTGTCACTGAAGAAATGGTAAAAGCAGAGTGCTTAAAGAAACCCACTAGCCAAAAAACCCAACCTTGTTTAAACACAATAAAGGTATGGACAAGTTTTGGGTTTCATATACAGGATACGATTTCCCTAATGAAACATCTTGAAGGCACACCTAGCAATTCTTTCTTACTACTTCATTAGGTTTCCTTTCTCTTGATACTGCTAATTGTCCTTTTGTAACATGAATATATAAGCGTTCTATTGAATGTATTAATTTTAGAAACAGTTTATTCTGCAGGATACCAAACATAAAATAGTTTTTCAATGGATAAGTAAATATTTAAATATGATGACCAGGACTGGAGAGTGTGCTTGCTTTCTTAACAATTGCCATGTGAGGTTGCCTCCCATTTTTCCAGGACTGCTAGCAGGTATGCATTAACATTATCGCTCATGCCACCAGTTGAAAATTGCTGCAGTAGAGGCTAGGAGTTGATCGCTAGATTGAGGGAATCACAGTTTAATTATATTATATTATAGTCCCTATGGTGATTTAAAAATACTTACTTTTGAAGTGCCATTTCTTTCTGCTGATAAAGTTCATTGAGAATCTCTACTTTCTGGTGGAGCATTTTACATTCACTTTCTAGCTGAGATTTTACTGTCTGTGTGGAACATGAATCATGCTCCAGCTTCTTGATTTGCTCTGCAATAAAATAAATTACATATTATTACTTCATTCTTTATAAGCTTTTAACACTTTTTATGTGGGCTGATGTAGCAACACAAAACACTACTCCAAGAATGAAGCCATTTAGGAGAAGAATTTTTTTTAAAAAAAGATAGCAGTCCTCAGAAGTGAAGTATGGATCAGGGAAATGAGGAAGAGAGCAGAGAGGCAACATGAGGCTTATATTAGTCAGAATACACATATGCACATCTTAAAAGTAAACAAAAAATATAAAATTGACTTATGCACAGCCCTTCTTTTTACTAGGCCCATATTCTTGTCTGAAGAACCAGTTTGGCATAGTGATTAAGGTATAAGGCTAGAAATAGGTTGAATTCCAATCCTGACTCAGGCACAAAGCCAGCTGGGTGACCTTGGGCCAATGACTCCTCTCAGTCTTAGGAAGGAGGCAATGGCAAACCACTTCTGAAAAACCTTGCCAAGGAAACTGCAGAAACTAGTCTAGGCAGTTGCCAGGAGTCAAAAACTGACTCAAAGGCACAGCATACATTCTAGTTTCAAGATAGCAGGCAGGGCATACTTGAAAACCTGAGAATTTGGGGGAAAAAAGAAAAAGAGGATAGACAATCTGTTGCCCTTCCTACGTTTTGCCCTCCCTCTGTGGAATCAAAATGCAGGACCCGAAACAAATAATCAAGGCTCACTCAGAACTGCTCTCCGGTAAGAATTGCATTTTTCTGGGTTACTGGATATGAAGTCAAGACTAAGAGATATCTAACCTAACAGCTATAACTTCTATTGTAATAAAAAATTATGAACTGTTAAGAAGTAAAACCAAAATCTAAAATCGGGATAGACATTGTTTGTCTCCAGAATGAAGCATAATACTTTATTTAAAATGATAATTTTAAACTCTTATTTGCTGAACACACCTTCTAATTCATGTCTTGCTGCTACTTCATCATTTAGTTTGGAACGCAAGTGATCTCTTTCTTCTTCAATGATAGATAATGTTGTTTTAACCTGAAAAAGGTTAATGAATAGCAAGTGATGAACTATGCTATAATATAAACATGGGTCGTATTGATTAGGTAAATCAATGTGTTGTATACCCTTGAAACATCCATCATTTGTTTAATCTGAGCCTTCATCTTTTCATTCCTGGAATCTAAGGAAAGAAAGACATTATTTCATTGTGTTTAACAAATAATATGCAAATAATATTTTCAAAAGAGAGATCACAGATAATTTCTTATAAAGTTTCATTTTGAGCCAATAATTTATTTTATATACATATATTTATATATGTATATACACATATCACACACACACACAAATACACATATATATAAAATCATCATATAAATTAAATATTGCTACTAAGGTAAGAAAGGAGTATGGCAATAGAAATTCAGCTAGTTATCTTGCGAATTATATTGCAAACTAGAATGTAAGAAGCACAGTTATCTAATAATTCATTAATTGTTAGTGGTTTTATTATCATTTTGGTTTTATCTTTATAGGCCCCCCAGGTTCTTATGACCAGGGTAGTACAGTATAATTAAAAAAAACTAAATATATAATAAAGTATATGATACAATCTAAGTGCTATTGCTAATACAACATGCTCTCTATTTGGATCCTCATTCTTTGGGGGATGGTAGGGAAATCTGGAATTCTGAGAACAAGCTATGCTACTATCCAAGAGCCATCATTTCTACAGTCATATTTGTCAAAGAGAAAAATAGTTGTTTAACAATTTGTAAACATTATTTTGAACCAAGGTTGTTTGGAATGATGATTATCAGAGCCAGTTAGTGTAAGGAACTTAAGTCAAGGAAGAAATTATATTGTTTTGAGAGACAAAACACATT
Source organism: Protobothrops mucrosquamatus (assembly GCF_001527695.2). Lineage (NCBI taxonomy): Eukaryota > Metazoa > Chordata > Lepidosauria > Squamata > Viperidae > Protobothrops > Protobothrops mucrosquamatus. The sequence goes on along the minus strand of NW_015386365.1, from coordinate 601,364 downwards.
TTTCCCTTTAATTAAAACCACTATAATCAATATAAGACTTGTTCATATAGTGGTAGGCTCCACTATTATTTTAACTATTGCTCAATTAACTATTGTTCAAAATTGGGCTTTGTGCTAGTACCACGTAAGAAATCTATCTTCTGAGTTTTAGATACCTGAGATCTCTCCATTGGCCAGGTCACTTCCTTCCTGTTTCTTATCTTCTAACTCAGAATCTGCATCAAGTTGCTTCAGCTGCATAATACAGTTTGTCAAAACCTAAAGCAACAGCAAAAAAACCAAAAGAAATAGAATATTGATACAGCAATATAATGATTAAATCTTGGAATAAACTACTGGATAGCTAAACTGAATTTACCTCATTTTCATTTTCTTTATAGGCAAGTGCTTCTTCAGTGTCTTTCTGAGACTTCTGATATAATTTTATCTGTTCACTGAGCTCACCATGCCTTTCGCTCCAGCCCTCTGCTTCTTGCAGCAGCTAAAAAAATAAGTTAAAATTTATCAAAATGTATCTTTCAAAACAATCCTACATGGTTCACATGAAGTGCTCAGTGAACTACTGCAGGCATCTAAATATTCACATGGCTTAAAACGAAAATCAGATTTGAAATGCTTTTCTTTCACTCGTATTTGAAGGTGTGCATACACTCATGTGCACTTGTTTAATATTTGTGAATATAAACAATACACCATACAATAAACTAAGCAGAGGAAAATAATGGATAAAATGGCCAGTTTGGGTGTTTGACAGCAAAAGCATTCTTAAAATATAATTCCGAAGAAATATCAAGCTGGCATTAGAAAACCATGTCTTCCTTTAACTGCAATTCTCCACAGAGGCTTGCCCTCAACTGCAATAGCCTTTAGTTACTTGGACATAATGTCTGTACAGCATTTCCCTATATCCATAGTTTGCTTCCTCAACACGTCTCAATTACCATCCAAGGCTCACCTTTTCTTAATTGCCTTATGGCATTACTGGTGTCCTCAATGAAATATATAACATTCAAGTCATCAGCAAACCTAATACACAGGCTAGAATATTCAAAAAGGTAATTTATTAGGAATAATTGAGTAAGCACAACTCACTTGCTCCTTACTCTTCTTCAGTCTCGTATTTTCTTCTTGCATGCGATGCAGTTCAGATTTCACTTTTTCTTCACTTAATTTAGCTTCATTAAGAGCTATCTGAACCTGTATCAATAATTCCACATCTGAGATACAAATCTTTAAAAAAATTCACATTACCAAGCACTGATTCTGCAAGAATTTTATCTGCCCAAACTTTAAGTTTATAGATATTGCTTTTAATAGTCATAAAAGCTGCTTTAATTTGAAAGTCCAGATGCTTTACCTCAGAGAGCTCTACAGAATGCAAGGTAATGACTTCTTGGAGTTTCTCCAAAGACTTATGTGCTTCCATAATCTATGCAAATAGAAATAAAAAACTATCATGTACATTGTACATAAAGTCAAATTCAGTTAATACAATAACAGATTTGTTAAGATTTTTACGCACATATTTTTGGGAAGAGTTAAGCAATCTTTCGGATTAATACCAGCCAAATTCCCAATTATTTACTAGATTAAATCAGACAATCAAAATGGTTATAAATCCCCAATATAGATCATTTTAGAAAGAGCATCCTTAATTCCTCAACGAAAGGCTTAGAAAGGCTCTTAGTTATGCCTAAGAACTGACTAGTTTCAGTGTAAAAATGATAACATAGTTAATATAGAGCATTGGATAGAGGTAGTCCCCAACGTATGACCACAATTGAGCCCAAAATTTCTGTTTTATGACATTTGTTAAGTGAGTTTTGCCCCATTTTACAACCTTTCTTGTCAGTTGTTAAGCGAATCACTGCAATTGATAAGTTAGTAACCCAGTTGTTTAGTGAATCGGCTTCCCCATTGACTTTGCTTGTGAGAAGATCGCAAAAGGTGATCACATGACCTTGGGACACAGCAAAGATCATAAAGATCATGAACCAGTTGCCAAGCAACTGAATTTTGATCACATGATCATGGGGATGCTTCAAAAGATGTAATTGTGAAAAATGGTCATAAGTCACATTTTCAGTGCCGTTGTAACTTTGAACGGTCAATAAACAAACTGTTGCAAGTCGAGCACTACCTGTATTATTTTTTACTAGCAATAGCTTCAAACAAGAATGGCCCTGTTTTCTTACTCTCTCTCACAGCACCTGCCAAGCAGAAATAATACTGCCTACTTGACAGGACTATTAAAATGATTTACATAAATTCCAATAAACACTTTGCATATTAAAATACAGTATGTAAACATAATATATATTATGCTTTAACAAAATGTATATGATATTCTTATAACAAATCAATAATCTGCAAAGAACAAAAAAGAAACGTTTAGAAAATTATATTATCCTCTACAAAGCATATCAAAAGAATATACTACAAAAGCAGACTGTAAAATCAGTAAAATTACAATAATATATATGAATTGAGTAAATATCTGAATATTAGATCTCAGGATAGAGTAGAAGCAGGAGCAAAAACAAGAGTTGGAACCTTGTTCTTCCTAATGGATTCCAAGACTGATTAAACTCTCTGTGGCAAATAAATTACTTACTTCTTTCTGTTTCTTCAAACTGTGTTTTTTCTCCTCTTCTAGCATGGTGTTTACATTTTTCATTCTGTTATCCAGAAAGTTATTTGTGTCCTGTAACATATGTGATATCAATTGAACTGAACTGAATTCCAATTCTTTAACACATACACACACAACAAAAACCATAATTCCTACATACCTTAAGCTTTGCAATTTCCTCTGCAAGACTTGTATTTTCTTTCTGGCCTTCCTCCACAGCTTGTTTTACCCTTTCCTTTATCTAATCACAATGGGGAAATAATGTAGTAAATAACAAATAATGGCCTATAATCCCAACTTTTCTTTGTCACTTGACAGTCTCTACTATTTTTATTTTATTCTTTTAACATTTAAGGTTTTTAGGACAGTTTACTTACCTGCTCAGTATTACAAATTATGATAAATTTTAGATTAAGCCAAAGTAAATAAATGCACACAGAAAGACATTTATACTTATTCCAGGTATTTGTCTCATGTCACAATTCAAAGATATGAATGCATACATACCTTTTGATCATATTCTGACAACTTTTCTAATATTTCTGTCTTTTCTTTCAGAAGAGTCTTAATTTTTTCTGCTAGCTGTGTTTCTGTCACTAAGAGAAAAAAAAGACAAATGTAGAACAATTTGTTGCAGAACTGGAATATTTGCTATTATACCTCAAAAGCTGACCCATGAATTTCCCGTGTACTCCTCTCCCACAGCAGTAATTTTATCACTGGAAAACAACAGGCAATTTCCCACTATGGAGCATATCATTTAAATGTACAAATCTGTTTAATATTTTTAGATGAAAAATACTGATGGGGAAAATTCTACAAATGAATAATACAGTAATGTTTCAAACTGATAAACATTCCTGTGATGGCTTTCTTTCAGAGTCAAAAGGAAGGTACTTCTCACTGTGAGAACAAATTGGCCAAAATTATAGTGAGGTAGTGAAGATAGTGTATTTAGGAATTTATTTGGAAAGACTGAGGCAGAGAGGAAAAAATGGAATTTTGGAAATAAATATTTAGTAGTCAAAATGCTGAAATTACATTAATGTTTCTTAAGTCTCCTATTCTCAGCTCAGCTGTCCAAAAACTCTACAGAAGAAAAAGAGTTTTCTCCAAGTGATATGAATACAGTGCAGAAAATCAATATAATACAAATAAACAGGACAGTGCTATTTGAGAAAGAGAATTGAGAAAGAGTTAAGATGTTTTGAAATCCTAAATTTTCTCTGTCATTGACCTACAACACTGAAACAGAAGCTCATCATGCCCAAATAGCATCAAGTACACATGACAGCACAGCATATTCTATTACTTATAAGCAAGCAATATTAAGCAAGCAATTCCCCCCCAAATTAGTCACAGTACAATTTTTAAGGGCAAATTTTTTTACCTTGATACATTCTACTCTTAACCTACAAAGAACAAAAAGAATAAAAATGTTATAAAAATAGTCATTTTATTAATAGAATTTCAACAATAAAAATCAAGTGCTGACCAAATACACTGCTTCCAAGACAAGTACAAATAAACTGCTTCCAGCGCAAGCATCAAGTGACATAACACATCTAAGCTGATTCTAATTAAAGTTTCAAGTTCAATGTCTTACTAGAAAAACAAGTCACAGGTTTGATTACTCAATTCTTATATAGGAACAATTCAGTCAACAATTTTTCACATACACACATAATTTCAAAGCTTAATTAGAGAATTATCCAAATTATATAATAAACAAGATAAAGATTAAATGATTGCCCAAATTTTGCTCTCTCAAATTGAAGTTTAGTTGCCTCTCAAATAATTTGTCACTGCCTATATTGTAATTTCAAGCTGAGCACTTTTAACAGCAGCATACATACAGATATCCTCTTTCACATCAATATGTCTTATAAATAGCCACAATTTACTGTTATGATTTTACAACCTCAATGTTATTATTCTCTTCCTTACAACAATTGGTTTCCACAGATAATACACTCACCCAAATCAGTTTATCCTGAAAATTCAGACCAATGCCCAAATTATCAAAAATGAATGAATTAAATATGCCTTTCTAATTACTATTTCAAATTTAATCATAAAAGCAACACCAAAGCTCGCAGACAAATGTCAACAACACATTTTTCAGATGAATGAAAAAGATGACCTAAGTATTTTATTAATAGCACATTTTGAATATATGTTATGTTTTGCTTCTAATAATAAAACAAGGCATCAACTGATATGCAAAGATTTATAATTCACTGCTGAAGTTAATTATCTACTCTACTTACTTGCTTTAGTTTACTTATAAACAGACAGTTCTGAAAATTTACTTACAGATAGACAGGTTCTCCAGAAGAAAATAGCAAGTGTAGCAATTCCAGCAAAGGCAGTGATGATAATGGGCTCCCAAGGAAATCCATGGAAGTCAGGGCCAGGCTGCATGTTTTCAGGTAGTGATGAAACCAGCTAAAAAAAAAAAGTAAGTCTCTACATTTAAAATAATTTAAATATACATTTAGAAATAGCAGGATACTACTATGAACATTTCATTTAAGAAGGTTCACTCAAATTAATTCCATAACTTTCCATTATGTTTATTCCCAAAAGCCATAGAGCCAGAGTCAAGTGTATTCACAATGCTCTGTGAATAACAAGTTTCAACAAGCAACACAAGGAATTTTCTCCAACTCTGAATTTGTTTAGAACAATTCTAGTTTACATTCTTTACCATTTTTATTATTCTAATTATAGTCAGAAGATCAGAAGCTAATGGTAACAACTTAAGGTCAATTACATTCTAGTTTTTTTATTCCTGATGATTCACATTTAGAATCTAACACGTCACAGATTTTGAATGTATTGTTTCATCTTTGTTATATAATACACTAAGTTTTAAAAATGTGCACATAGTCTAGTAAGTAGGTTTGTAAGCATAGCTCATGTTTGCCTTCTTTCCCCCATCCATAATCTTGAAAAAAAAGATTTGTTGTAATATTTTCTTTTTGCTCCATGATAAGATGCTACTAAAAAGTACCACAGCTAATTAGTTTATCAGTTTTAAGACTAAAACAGAAATATAAGACACTGCTGCAGCCAAACAAATTTACATTTAAGTAATGTTAATGCTATACCTAAGGTAATTAAGAAAACACAGATGGAACTAATTTAAAGTACTTTTTCCTGAACTTCCCATGCATACATTCTATGCTTTCAGGTGGATATGTGTACTCTTAAAAATGTTGCAATCTCTGACAGCTCCCTATACTGTACGCTGCAAACATTTTACGATCCAGATGGTTATGTGTTTACATTTTCCTTATCTGAAGTCAAGCAACAATTATATCAAGTTGGCACAGTTCCGCCAACATTAAAAATTAGAACTAAATTACCAACACAGAAATGCATACGTAACTAACAACTTTTACTCCCTTCAGCATTTGGAAAAAAAAACAAGTAAGGATACAAACTCTACATAGTAGCTAGAAGTGGAAAGCGACTTGATGGCACAATCTATCAAAAGTTCGAAGCCAGCCAGCATTTTGTTCTGGCAGTCTTTTTTTTTTTTTTTAATTACTATGTATTTGTTCTGGCAGTTTTTTTTTGAAATTACTATTTATTTCGAAGACAAGAAGCCTGTCTTTTCCCAGCAGCCCGATTCGACTTGCGCTTATTTCTTCGCCGAAAGCGCGGCTGTTTTCAGTTCACTATCGGGACAACAGCTGGCTTCACCAGGCCCCGCCGCCCCGTTCAATGCGCCCCCCCGCCATCGTCCTTCGCCGCCCGTAGCCGAGGATATTTGGCAGGCGACCCCGCTCCTTCCCAGAGCAAAGACCCTTCCGGCCCCTGTCGATCACTCCCGCTTCCTTTCCTCACCCACGAAAGACGGTCCCTGAAGGAAGCATAGCCCCGGGAGAGCGGCCCCTGGAGCAGAGCGGCGCTACTGTTGCTGGAAGGAACAACGGATGCCATGGCGAAAGCAGCCTGCGACGAGCCTCTCGCTCTCCTCGTCTCCCGTTGGTGCAAGAGCAGCCGCCCCCCCACCTGCCCGGCTTCTGTTTCCACAGGGACACGTCACCTCACCGTGACCCCGCTGCGACCCCTCGACGTCATCGGCCCGTGCCCGCGAGTCACGGTTGTAGGTCCCGGAAGCAGAGAAGCTCAGCCGGCTTCGGACCGGAAGAAGGGGGCAGGAGGAGCGTTTAAGCTCGCTAGTTAAACTAGCCCAGGGGTAGGCAACCTTGGCTCTTTTATGACTCGTGGACTTCAACTCCCAGAATTCCTGAGCCAGCTAAGCTGGCTCAGGAATTCTGGGAGTTGAAGTCCACGAGTCATAAAAGAGCCAAGGTTGCCTACCCCTGATTTACTAGCCTTTGCTAAAGAGTTGGGGGTGGGTGGAGGCTTCTGTTTTTGTAAGCTGTGATGACAGGAAGGATCTCTTTTATAGAAGAAGAGCCATAATACGTTATGTGGGCTCTTCTGAGCTCCTGAAAAACATATGTTTTCCTTATTACGTAGCCAGCAAAATAAGGAAATGGAACTTACAATGCTGATTCTAGGTTCCAGATAATCTCCGGGTTCCAGTGTTCTGAGTCAGATCTATTGACCCCAATGTGAGAAGGCAAAGCTACATGGACGTTCTCAAGTATGTGCTTAAAAACCCAGTAAGCTATACAGAAAAGACCCACAAGCAAGCTCCAAAACTGAATTTTAAAGAAAATATCAAGTTGTTTTACATAACAATTTCCTACTAGATTTTAAAACTAAAAAATACCACACTATCCTTTGCTTTTCTCCCCCTACATGTTTATAATTTTCTTCAAAGGAAGTACCACTTTTACTATTTGAACAGTGTACAGACTTGGCTGCAAATATTGTGTGCATTTTAATTCTCTTAACACTCTAGAAAAGGCCTGATGCTAGGAAAGCTGGAAGGAAAAGAGAAGAGGATGACCAGATGACTGGGTTTTTCCCCCCCTTCCATTCAATTTTTTATTCTTGGAGACTGCCTGGACAAGTTCCTTAAGTTTTTTTGGCAAGGTTTTTCAGAAATGGTTTGCTATTGCATCCTTCCAATAGGGCTTAGAGAAAGTGATTGGCCCAAGACTCACCCAGCTGCCTTTGTGCCTAAGGCAGGAATAAAATTCAAGAGTCTCCTGGTTTCTACCCCGATGTCTTAACCATGGAAATAAATTCTATTAAAGCATATGGGAAATTTTGGCTTTTACAACTACTATATGTCAAGTAAGATAAAATACTTACAATTTCTGTGATGGGTTGCATATTTTCTTTGGCTGACAGGACTACATCATCCAAGATAGAAAGAATGTTTGGAGCAGCAGAATTTCCTTCTGATAGATTACTATCTTCTTGCATTGCATCACCCTTAGCATTAATTTGACCTTAGATTAAAACAAAGATTTTGAATCTTTTAATGAAATTGTTTTTATTAAACAATAATTTGGGAGCATCTCGTCATAACTTATAATAGTAATTACGTTAGTATGTAGAAGCCAACCAAAACCTTGTGGTTTATAAATGTTTTCATAAAATAAGTTTAGTTCATCACACACATAAAATATAAAAAATAGGCTACCTATTTTGAAGTTGCATTTTCACTGTTTGTATTCTGAAGCTTGCATAGCTGTTATTTTAACTGTATCCTGAACTGTACATTTCAATTTTATAGTTTAATCAGAATAGATGATGAGGAATTCTAGAAATTGTAATTTACTAAGTTCAAAAGAATGATTGCCCATAACTCATTGAACTGACTTTTTAATAGATTTGAGTGACTCATTAAATCATTTTTAATTAGAATTGTATCTAAATTTATATTCAATTGAAATATTAGAATCAAATTATCCTAGTTTGGACATTATACAAAGACAAACTCTAGAAAAGGCCCTGATGCTGGGAAAGCTGGAAAGAAAGAGAAGAGGATGACCAACAGCAAGGCTATCATTGCATCCCTGGAAGACCAGGTCAGAGAGAGATTGTCAGGGAGAAAATCTAACTATATATTTGCTAGGAGTTGACAGTAAGTTGATGGCACATAACCAGTCAATTAACCTGAAAATAAATGTTTCTTGTTCCACTATCATGAGGCAAGTACAATGGACACCTAGCACTATTTAGAGAAAACAATGCTTTGATTTCACTGCTGAGTTTGTACTTGTCCTAGCTATTATTTATTTAACTGTAATCATTATATTCATAGGTTTGTACCATATCCTAAGCTATAAAACATGGCTAATAAACCACACTAACTAGGTTGTCATAATCTGCTAAATTGAAATCGAACAGCTCTATGACTTTGATATAACCTGGTTCATAGTAGCAACTTTTATCCCTCAGCTAGGGGTGTCAAACTGGTGGCCTGTTGGCTGGATGCATCACGCGCAGACCACGCCCACCCTGGCTCCACAAAGCAAAACACATTGTGATACGCCACGATACATCATGTGACACGATCGACTTTGACGCCCATGCTCTAAGCATTTGTCTCTTTAAAAATGTACAAACAGAAGACATTTGTATGTACAAAATGTACATACAGATGTCTCTCTCGTAAGAATATATCTTTAAAAATAGTTGTTTCCTGAATTATAATATTGCAGATATTTTTATATTATATTTTTGTATAAAGAAACAAGCTATCCTGAAAGTTACCTGTAATGAAATCCTTTTTATCTCCCGACGCAACTGATCCAAAGACATCATCCACATCTGGCAAGTTTTTGTCACCCTCAGGAACATCCTTGTTTTCCATATTAACCACCATTCCAGTGTCTGTCAAAATGTTCTCTTCCTCTTTTGATTGATCCATGTGAACAGTTTCTTCTTTTTCAAATACCTGTTCTGTGTCTTGTACAGACTTTTGATCTGTGTCCTCCACCAGGGTTTCCACAGTATGTCTGTCATATTCTGTTTGTTTTTCATTAGCTACAGTAAGTAGAGATTTCTATGTTAGTTATAAGCTTATATTATTTACATACATTTTTCTTGCAAATGTATTTTAGTTATCTCTAACTTAGCATTTGAAGTTAAGCAGAATACACACATAGATATGAAAAGTACCTTTTCCTGCAAGAAACGTGCAGAAGTTGTGGGTTCTTTTTATTGTTTACATTTTCTGTTTCTCCTGCCTTTTTTTATCTTAAAACTCATGGCAGCAAATTTCTAAGTAGTCCTTGAAGCTGGCAGCGACCAGACCTTATTCAGCTATAACACATTTCTTATACTTTCCAATTATATTCCAGATTGCTAAAATATTAATTAAATATTCTGAAATTTTGGGAACAAAATAAAACTCAGAATTTATAAACTTTTACAAGGATTTTATCCACATTATTATTGTTGTTTTCAAAATTCTCAAACAGAATTGGTACAAACTTTTTATCAGTTACACACTAATTTTAAAATAATATACAAGGTATATAGGTATATTAAACTGATGCATATGCAGTGTTATTTTTATTGAGGTTGATCAAGTTTCTAGCCTCATTTTACTGCCTTAGTAAAGCAGATTCCAATTATGATTGTCTACTGTAAAAATGTCATTTGCTTAGACGTTCGCTTGGACGTTCGCTTGGACATTTATTTTTAGGAAAATATAATACTGAGTTCCAGAGTAATGCACAATTTATTGCTAGGAGTGTTGTTCCTTTTGTAAAAGTATATAATAGATCCTCCAACTTACATAAGCTTAAAGTAGCCCTCAGGACCATTGCAATCCAGGTGCAAACTGTGCACCACACAAGGTTGCCACATGAGGGAATGGACCAGCAGGCAACTGCATATGAATGGAGCTGGAAGCAAGTGCAATATTTAATACATTTTGAATATTTTTTTAAAAAAAGATGGGGAGCTAAGTGGAGTTCTGCATAATGGCACCTTTTATGCTAGTAGCAGTCCTGGTAGCCCTGAAATAATTGGGATTAATGTGTTCCGTTAATTTAAACTCCAAGAATGATTATGTTGGGATATTACCCAACATGTAAACAATTACAGAGCTTAAATATAGTTACTTCATATCTTTAAAAATAGTTTCACCTGAGCAACTGAATATATTAATTTGAGTAGCAAACTCAGGGTTAGGGTTAGGGTTAGGATTAGATCTGAAAAACGATTATAAAGTATAAAAATTGAAAATATCTGTTTATCTTACTAGGATTTGCACTGAAATAAAGACATTTGCACCAAGTCCTCAATTTAAACTGTAAAAAAAAATCAGCTTAAATGAGCTAATTTTCTGTTATTTAAATCTGGAAGAAATTGATTTGTCATATCATTGTTGTAATTTAATCAGATGTGAAACCCAACAACTTTATTAAACACCATCCGTAACATTTTATCTAATCAAGGGATATCTGTAAACAAATCACTAGTCTACAAGGACAGATTATTTATCTAGGGTCTGTAATCTGTGCTCTTCAGGGAGAAAGTAGCTGTCCAGTTCAGTCCCACTACTCTACTGAGCCTCCGTGCTATCAGCCCCCTCTGCCACAAAGATCCTGCAGGAGAAGGGCAGTGTGGAGAACCGTGGGATCTGGCAGGGTGAGAGCTGTGAACCATAAACACAAAGCTTTTGCTGTGTCCCTGCATAACAGATACAGTGCCCTTGCTGACCTTAATAGGGACATTAAGGAGACAGGTAAAGGTATTTGTGATAATAACTCAAATAAGCAGGAGATCGTGGTCCAAGATGAAGAACTTGTTTTTGACGGAGAAGCGTGAATCAGGTATTACACATCAGTCATACAAGAGCAAAAAGGCATCCAAAAAGAGAAGCCACCTTCTGGTAGGTGATTCAATTATAAGGGATGTAAATTTAGGAAAGGACACAGAGGTTTCGAAAGAGGTCAGATGTCTTCCAGGTGCTACTGCCAGTATGGACAAGAAGCGTATTTCTAAAATAATCAAGAATGCCAGCAAGGACTGTGATGTGGAGGCTATTGTACATCTTGGCACTAACGATCTGTCCCAAAAAGATGTACTCTCTGTGCAGAACAATTTCCAGAGCGTGGGGCAGGAACTTAGCAGAACAGGCTGTAGGCTTACTTTTTCAGAAGTTTTACCAGTATATAAGGAGCAAAATGGAAAAGGCCAGCGTATAGCACAATTCAATATGTGGATAAAGGAGTGGTGTAAAGGGGAAGGGTTTGGATATATTAGTCACAATGTCTGTAACTGGTCCTATGAAAAAATGTACAAAAGAGATGGTTTGCATCCATCAAAGAAAGAGACTGAGTTACTTGGCTATAAATTCACAGATTTTCTGGAGGAATATTTAAACTAAACGGGGACAGTGAGTTAATTGATACAGAACATCCCTGTCCCCGGCAATCTAAAAACTATAGGGCTATCAGTGCATGTAACATAGATGTGTGTGCGGACAAGAATATCAACCTTGCTATCAAGCAAAATCAAGCTTCTAATAGCGAGTATCACACAAAGTGCACTAACCAAATAGGTAGTAAGACAATAGGGGAACCTGGGCACCACACAGGTTACGTAGAAAGTAAACACAGGGTCAGTCATAAAGGACTCAAATGTCTATACACCAATGCACAGAGTATGAACAGCAAACAGGGTAAACTAGAAATTCAGGTTAATGAGGGCAGATACTGTATGATATTGTTGCCATTACGGAAACATGGTGGGATGAAACCCACAAATGGAACACACAGCTAGAGGGATTTAAATTATTTAAAAGAAACAGACCAAATAAAAGAGGAGGCGGAGTTGCTCTATATGTAAGAAATAACTACATCTCTACAGAAATAGAGCACAACAATGATGAAAACTGTCTTGAATGCATTTGGGTCACTATAAAAGGGGGAAAAAACGACATTACCATAGGTCTATACTATAGGCCACCCAAGCAAACAGAGGAAATAGATGAACTTTTTGCTAGTCAGCTAACTAAGGTATGTAGGAAGCACATCACAATAGTAATGGGGAACTTTAACTACCCTGACATCAACTGGGAGACAAACTGCACCAAGTGGAAGATCAAACAGATTCCTTGCAAACCTAGCAGACAATTTTGTCTCCCAAAAAGTAGAGAAGGGAACTAGGGGATTAGCCATTTTGGCTCTAATTCTCACTAACAGAGATGAAATGATAGGAGGCGTTGAAGCCACAGGAACCTTGGGAGGAAGTGATCATGCAATATTGGAATTCAACATTATGGAAGCACAAGCAATAGAACTCAGTCAAACTAGAGTCTTGGACTTTAAGAGAGCTAATTTCAGTAAACTTAGAGAGGGCTTGGGAAGGATTCCATGGATGAGAATCCTCAAGGGGAAAACAACTCAAGAAGCTTGGGAAATTTTGAAAAGTGAGATAATAAAAGCCCAGTCCAGCACAATACCAACAAAAAGGAAAAATAACAGCTCTCAAAAGAAACCAGCATGGTTGCATAAAGAACTCTCTGATAAATTGAAAGATAAAAAGGACAAGTATAGAAAGTGGAAAGAGGGGCACATAACTAAGTCAGAATATCAACAAATAGCCCGAGCCTGCAAAGATGAAGTGAGGAAAGCTAAGGCTCAAAATGAACTAAGGCTTGCGACCAAAGTAAAAAATAACAAAAAAAGCTTCTTTCAACATGTAAAAAACAAGAAAATTCACTTCCTTTACTAACCAGGTAATCACCCCCTTTCACCGTTCTTCCACTGTTCGTTGTCCCTCTTTCGTCTTGATAAATTGAGCAAAAAACGTAGACAGAAATGTGTTTCCCTTTTTTGTCTGGTTGGATGGTTTTTATCACGGTATTTTTTGTCTTATCTAACGCAAGTTAAGATAGGCAAGAAAACGGTAAGTGAACACCTGTCCAGCCTAGACGAGTTCAAATCACCAAGACCAGATGGATTACACCCCAAGGTTCTCAAGGAACTGGCAGATGTGATCTCAGAACCATTGAACTATATTTTTCAAAGATCATGGAGCACTGGGGAACTACCGGAGGACTGGAAAAGAGCTGATGTAGTTCCCATCTTCAAAAAAAGGGGGGAAATGGACCCAGGAAATTACAGACCTATCAGCCTGACCTCAATACCTGGGAAGATTCTGGAAAAGATAATCAAACAACGAATCAGCGAACACCTAGAGGCAAACAAAGTAATTACTAAAAGCCAACATGGGTTTGTCAAAAACAGATCATGCCAGACAAATCTTATTGCATTCTTTAATCAAGTGACAAAATTAGTGGATCAGAGGAATGCTGTGGATATAATTTACTTGGACTTCAGTAAGGCATTTGATAAAGTAGATCACAACCTACTACTTGATAAGATAGAAAAATGTGGGTTAGACACATCACCACCAGATGGATCCGTAGCTGGCTGACCAGCCGTACTCAGCGTGTGGTCCTCAATGGAACCGCATCTACATGGAGGGAAGTATGTAGTGGGGTGCCCCAGGGCTCTATTCTGGGCCCAGTGCTCTTCAACATCTTCATCAACGATTTGGACGAGGGGATAGATGGGGAAATCATCAAATTTGCAGATGACACCAAGCTGGCAAGAATAGCCAACACAGGCTTAGGATACAGGAGGATCTGGACAGACTTGAACACTGGGCGCTATCTAACAAAATGAAATTCAGTGGTGAAAAAAGTAAGGTTCTACATTTAGGCAAGAAAAACCAAATGTACAGGTATAGTATAGGGGGTACCTTGCTCAATAGTAGTAACTGTGAGAGGGACCTCGGAGTCCTAGCGGACAATCACTTAAATATGAGCCAGCAGTGTGCTGCAGCTGCCAAAAAGGCCAACACAGTGCTAGGCTGCATTAACAGAGGGATAGAATCAAGATCAGGTGAAGTATTAATACCACTTTACAATGCCTTGGTAAGGCCACACTTTGAATACTGCATCCAGTTTTGGTCACCACGATGTAAAAAAGATGTTGAGACTCTAGAAAGAGTACAGAGAAGAGCAACAAAGATGATTAGGGGACTGAAGGCCAAAGCATATAAGGAAAGGCTGCTTGAATTGGGTATGTCTAGTTTAATGAAGAGAAGGACGAGGGGGGACATGATAGCAGTGTTCCAATATCTCAGGGGCTGCCACAAAGAAGAGGGAATCAAGCTATTTTCCAAGGCGCCTGAAGGCAGGACAAGAAGCAACAGATGGAAACTAATCAAGGAAAGAAGCAACCTAGAACTAAGGAGAAACTTCCTGACAGTTAAAACAATTAATCAATGGAACAACCTGCCTCCAGAAGTGGTGAATGCTCCAACACTGGAAGTTTTTAAGAAGAGACTGGACAGCCATTTGTCTGAAATGGTATAGGGTTTCCTGCCTGAGCAGGGGGTTGGACTAGATGACCTCCAAGGTCCCTTCCAACTTTATTATTATTATTATTATTATTATTATTATTATTATTATTATTATTATTNATTACTATCAAATTTGCTTATATCACAAGGGAATCTGGCTCTTTTTTAGCTCTTTCACCAAATCATGAGCACAATCCAAAATATGTTAAAAAGGGAATGGAGTTTATTTCCAACTAAGCGTTATGGAACTGCAACCTTAAATCTTACCTTTAATTGGATCAGGGAAGTCCATCCTTGATTTTGGAACAGATGCAAGTGGAACACTCTGGCTAACTGGAGAGTACTTTTGCCTTAATGAATACATTAGCTCTTGAATATCATCCATTAAAGCAGCTTCTTCATCAAACGAATCTGTTTCTTTAATCTCCTCTTTATTTTCCAGCTCCCTTGAATCTAAAACTTTGCTCAGAATATCCAGAATATTAGATTCTGAAGATTCAAGGATCAGATCCAAAGCTTTTTCAGTATCCTCTTGATTATCACTATGTTTTTGAGCAAGCATCAACTCTAATTCCATGTCATGAAATAAATGCTCTATTTTGAAAAGATGCTGTTGTCCAAGATACTTTTTTAAACGTGCAATACGTTTTTTATCAAGAAACTCTTTCATTATAAGGAGCTGGGTCACAGACTCACTGTATTCTGGCTCTCTAAGTTCTTTTGTGTTTTCCATCATATCTCCGGGATCATATAAGTTCTGAAATTGGTTTTCTGAGGTTTTTGGCAGTTTAAGACCTTTTTCTGAAAAATCTGTAGGGAGGTGTCCATTTCTTTGACTGAAATCATAATCTCTGTCTTCTGGTTCAGAAACATTTAAGTTGCTTGGTATTAGTTTATCATATATAGTTTTTTTCTCACGTGGAGACGTTTTAATTTCAGACAATATTATTGACTTAATCTTCTCATTGTCTTCATTTCCCTTCATTTTACTCTGCTGAGAATTATAATTTAGTTGCACTGCCTCATCACTGGCCTCGTTAATTTCTTCTCCAACAACTTCTTCCTTAGCCTGATCAAGTGTCATTGCTTCTTCTCCGGTTTCGTCAACAGGATTAGCAGTTTTTAAAATAGCATTATTTGGCATTTGCAGCTGAGGACTTGGAATATCAGTATCTAATTTGAAACTCTGGTCATCTATAAGTTGCTCCTTGGATAATTTTGCACTTTCAGCATTTTCATCTTGTAGTAACTCCTCTTCTATTTCTTCTATGAAATCATCATCTTCAGCTTCTAGATCTATAGGAAGGAATTCTTCTGTGAGGGATTTTTCTGTATTTAAATAATCAGCTTCAATGTAATCAACATTATGTTGAGTAAGATTTCTATGTTGGGTAATTCTCTTAGATTTTTCTATAACGGTTTTTTTCTCAAACATTTTCTTGACACTGGTAACATCATTCTTTTCACTATTTAAATCCTGCATTGCATTTCCTTGTTGAGGCTGTTCAATAGGCATTTCCATACTTTTCTCATTGGAAATATTTCTCTTTGCAGAGACATTTGAGTGCTTTTTACTACTGAAAATCTTGTTTAATTCAAAATCTGTTTTATCTTTCTTTGTATCATACTTAGTTTTTCCATCATCCAAATCACTTAGAGACTTATTCATTAGGTCTTCTGACAAATCTAGTACTATGTTCACTTGCTGATTATCTTTCTCATCTATTTTGCTCATTTTTTCCAAGCTATTGTCCTCACTTTTTTCTTCCCCTCTTTCATTATCTTTCATTATTTTATTTAGAGAAAGATCTTCTGGATCAACTTTGATATCTAGAGGTGGGCTTAATATTTCTTCTGTTGTTTTCATAGATGCCTTAGCTTGCTGGTCTTCTAAGTTATGAGGAAATGTACCCAAACTATGTGTAGAAGAGCTTGGCAGTTGTTCTTCTCTTGTTCGCTCTTCATGTTTTTCATTCTTTTCTTCATAGTACTGAGTTGTATCTATTTCTCCTGTAAGGTCTCTGATATTTATATCATGTATCTGTTCTTTAACAAAATCATGTTCTAATGTTAAAGGATCATCTTCCGATGAAGTGTGTGAATGGGTTAACACATGCTCAATATTTTGCTGTTTTCTAAATAAAGCTGCTTCTCCTCCTCTTTCTACTCCTGTTTGATCACCATCAGTTTTATCAACTATTCTTTCATCCTCACTGACATCTGCAAGAAAATTATCCTCTAAACGTGCAGAATCATCTTTTGTTTCATGCTGCAGTTTTGCAGCAATTTCCTCAGTATTATCATCATCATTATTACCATCATCATCATCATCATCATCATCATCATCATCATCACTATCATTGCTGGTTTCTGATTCAAATACATCATCAGACGTCAGCTTTTCAGCTTCTGGGTCTTTTGACAATGTGATTTCTTCTTCTACAAATGATAATGAAGTAATTTCTTCTGATTGTGCCTCTGGTTCTTGTTGCTTCTCAATATCATAAGAATCAACGTCCAGTTCTTCCGTGAAGCTGTCATCATCCCGTGATGTAACAAGGCTTGTTGTTTCGTCATCAGACACAAAGGCATCTGCAGTTGAGCCAAATGTTGTTTTCAAATCTTCTGATCCTTCATGGTGTAAAAGTGTATAAGCAGCATCATTTTTATCTACATAATCTGATTGTTTAGTTTCACCCTGAGAGTTATGATTTTTGGCACTTTCATGTTTTGGCATTTTTAATGTTTCCTGCAGCATTTCTTCTGAAGGCGGATGTGCATTTTTGTCTCCCTGAGAAACTTCTGCCTCCTCACTTACAGCAAGGCTCTCCCCCTTGGAATCAAGAGCTTCTTCTATATTCTCATTCTTTTTATGGAGAAACCTGCTGTGTTCACCATAGTCTTCATTGCCTTTTACACTTATTTTAAAACCACGATCAATCTCTGGATCAGCAGGCACTGTCCAATCAATCACTTCTTCCTTTGCTGTTTCCAACTCTGGTTCTTTATTTTCCGTGTTTTCTGATAGTTTGAAAAGTTTGTTAACATCATAATTGTCAAAATCATCTTTGCCTCCATCAAAGCAAACAAAATCTGTTTCCTGAAAGGAACAAAAAAATCTCAATTTTAACTACTTAACTACAATTTACATAAATTGTCCCTAGTGCCTAAATAATCATACCAGCAGTCAGAAACTCTTTAAAACATAAATAAGATCTGTGCTGCAATCCTCTCATATTTACCTATGAGTAAAGGCCATCAAATTTATTCGGGATTTCATAACTATGCATTGTGTTAGGTTGCACAGAACATGAGCTATATTGAGTTAGACTATATCAGAACTTATCTATCTTCAAGCTATAGATACAATCCTATGTACATGATGGAACTGGACTGCACTGGTTTATATTGAAGCAGGCAATGACGCCATTTAATATAAATATAAATCACAAAATCTGGTAATCGGATATAGTAGGAGCCTGACAACACCCTTCTTTTCTATGTCCAGTAAGGTAAAAAAAAATAAAGTTTACTGAATCTGCTGTATAGTTTCATATATATATCTGGTGAAAAAAGAAAGGACTGACAGTTGTTGAATCAGGGGGTTGCATTTTGTGCAAACTTCATAAATTAATAGAATTCTCTTCACCCTTCCTCTCCAATAGTTGACAAAACTAATTGCACCCAGTTAATGATTAACCTAAACACAGATGAATACTTGATGAGCAGTTTCCTACTTTCCCCATCAATCATTCTCCTCTGCACTCTGAATCTATTGTCTGCATACAATTCTATTATGGCATGTAACTGGAAAACAACACACACATTTAAATAACTTACATCTGTTGGTAATTCTAGCTCATCGTGAGTATAAATATGATTTATTTCAAGTAAATCCTTGGGAAAATATCCAAATTCATTTCCAACCTATTTACAAAAACAAAGTAAAGAACAGTGTAAGAAGAAAACTTCATATGCAAATTTATAAATTGGAGTCAAGTGTACATTGCTACAAAAGCAATAAATTGTAATAAATTGTGGTCATGTAATTGTGGAATGCTGCAGACACCATAAATATGGGCCAGTTGCTGAGCACCCAAAATGCTGTCATGTGACAATGAGAGAATACAGATGTTGAACCTGGATTGTAAATCCCTTTTCAGGGTCCATCGTAACTTTGAATGGTTGCTAAGCAACCAATCGTAAGTCGAGGACTAGTTGTAATCCTAAATTCATTTCATAGAGAGCTACAGTAGAGTTTTTTCTCAATAAATTTATAAAAGGCTTATGTCATACTATATTCTCTAGGTCAGTGTTTTCAAATTTGGCCATTTAAGATGTGTGAACTTCAACTCCCAGAATTCCCTAGCTAGCATGCTGACTTAGGAATTCTGGGAGTTTTAAGTCCCCATGCCTTAAAATGGGTAAGGTTGGGAAATAGTGCTCTAGATTTTATAACTCTTATCAGGAAGACAATATTAACAGTGGAGAATTGCCACTGAGATTAGATAACCTTGGCAATTAGATGCTGGCAGAGCACATTAAAAGTAAACAGACTCTCTACAGATACTAGGTGTAGTTAGAGTGTGATTCCTGAATGTTGTCCTTTTCTGGTAATAGCTTTTATTATAGGAAGAATCAAACATCAGCAATTGACCACAGGAAATGTTTTATGACATATGGCATAAAATGCTATATGATAACTTTTATGTCATAAAATATTTTACAAAATTTGCCAAATTTCAATTCTACTGGAGTCCCAGATCCTGGATTTTGGATGCATTCTGTAAATTAGCCAATCTGAAGTACCTTCGTTCAAAAATTGTTGCCCTATAATGTCCTGTTTTGCCCAGTGAAAGGCTACAGAAACAAGAGTTTTAATAGTATATAGATAGCACTAAGAGCAGTAGGACTTCTTTGGCACAGGAAAATAATCTTTTTAGTGATACAGTGAATCCCCTCATCTAATATAGCCGCCTCTACGGATCTATTCACCAGTGACTTATTAGTAAGAAAAAGTAGCCTACTAATATCTCCTTGACCCTCGCTTGCAAAAAAAAGCACTTAATATAAGATGAATCATTTTGAACTAAAGTAGCATCTCTGAAAGGAATTCCAACACCAGCCTAAGATAACAGCTTATCATGCTAATCCAGAAACAAACAAAACCGACCATACTAGAGTTAAAAATTATGTGTACCGAAGAAAATCCACAGATATCATAGCAATTTGAGTTAACTAGTATTATTTTAAATATCACTTAGGCTATTACTATACCATGTTTACAACAGAGAATGGTGTCCAATAGCACAATCATTCTCAACAGGTGGCAGGCATGCCACAAGTGGGACTGAAGTCATCTATATGAGTCACAGAGTAATCTTTTCAAAGTATTTAGCATTTGACATGGATGATAACAATGCCTTTAAGAAATTGTTGGGGAAAAGAAGCTTATCATTACAACTTACTTATCATTACACTTACATCCTCAAGCTTATTTCAATAATATTTGAAATGTTACTATAATCAACTTTTTCAACTGAAATTAAGTACAGATGCTTGAACTGTTAAAATTAAACTTGCTAATAAGATGTTCTTCAATGTCACAGCAGGTTGATGTTTAAAAATTCTCTCTCTCTAGTATAGTTTGCCATGCCAGATCGTGTTATTACAATTATTATTTTAAATAATTCACAGAAATATAATTAAATAGAGTGAATTGGCAATGGCATTTTCTTTTTCCTAATTAGATGTTTCTTCAGATAAATTGATATTTGGTCACAGAGGGATTAGAGATATTTTCCTGAAAGGGAAATTTATCCATACAGAATCAGATTCAAGACCATTGATCTGCATGGGTGAAGGAAAAGGAAACTGTTAACCAATTATCTAGTTTGGAAAATGCCATAGAGACTATGTTTGGATAATCGTATTCATTCCATAAATCAAGACATACTAAATCAGACATCTATCTCTGCGATTATGTTCTTCAATCTTTTCCTCAAACCATAATACCTCTAATCAAGAATTTACCATTTTATCCCAACTTTGAAATGGTGGTTATTTCAGAACATGCCAAACATTAAAGCATAATTGGTTACTATCTGTAATGGTATGTGAGGATGACCTTGGGAACAATGCTTAGGGAAAATCATGTATGAGAGACCATAGCCCAGGCTGCATAATGGGCAGAGAAAGAGGCTCAGAAGGGATCTCCCCCAAGTTCTCAGGTTGTGAAAGAAACAGCAGGAAATTTCAACACTGATGTCAGTTTTCCTAGGTAGACCAAACAGGAAATATGACCAGAGGAACTAATTCTACTTTATTGTAAAGCTATTATTAATAGATTTTTTAAAGTCTGAAAGTACAAATCTCCTGCTGTCTCCTTTACAATCTGAGGGGGTCCCTTCTGAATCTCTTTCATAGTTCATTATTCAGATGTGGTCTATGGCCTCTCTTATCTGTTCTGTAGGCAGCATGTCCACCCCCCTTAAGTCATTCCCACATACCATTACACTATCCCAATTTGTTTACAACCCACTCACAGGTAACAGACTTCCTGGTTTGCTTTATATTTACAAAAATGCTAAGCAGAAGCAACGTCATACTTTGAAACAACCAGCATCCTTGATTTTTCACAAGTCTTAGAAAAAAAACCCACATGGGATCCCAAAACCTAGCTATTTCTAACTGTTTCCTTTATCAAATTCAAACTTTGTATCATGCCTTAACTATTTTGAACTATTCATATCATGTCTTAATAGGCAGAGAAATCAAGGAATGGGTCCTTACAATACTAACAAATGAAGCCTTGAATTAGTTGCAGTTCTCCAAATATTTCTCAGCAACTTTAGGAAACTTTGGTATTATAAGATTTTCTAATTGAACATTAATTAAAATATCATGTTCCCCAATGTTTGTAAAAACAGAAAGAAAACTTACACTTCCAGCCCAAAGCTCATTTGTTCTTCCAATTAATTTATAATAAACGTATATCGATTCACCTTCTTTAAAATCTACAAAACGACAATCTGGACCTTTAAAATCCTTTACTGCTTTTCCTCGACACATTAACACTGTTGAAAGAAAAAGAGACAAAAATAAGAGACAGTAAAAGAACTCTGTCACTGACAAATAGTCCATCGTGTTCACAAAAGAATGCCATGTAGCCTAAGAATGAAAAGCACCATAGTAATGTAGTGAAATTATGTTTTCATTATTTCCTACTAGCACAATGAAACCAAGTCCAGGATTTGCTGAAGTTTATGTCAAAATCCCTATTTAAGTCAATGAGCCACAGCTGCAACTTAAATGAACCCACAATTAAGTTCCATCTAGACTAAAAGGAACTTGAAATATTAGATACATTATCTGTTAACATCAGATCAAATGAATAATCTCCAACAACAGATTCAGCTGTGCAATTAAGGAACCACCCACTTACTTTTTATTTTCAAAGAACATATTTTTATGTACTTGTTACTTTCAGCAATTTCATGACAGAGACAGAAAAGGAATACAGAAATGAGAATTAGATACTGAAATTGCTTCTCATTAAAATGACTTGCAGAATTTGCAGGTTTGTTTACAAAAAAGGCACAAAATATTCATGTTTATTAAATGTACATGTAACACACTGAAGCAATGCTGGGGGGGCGCATTAAGGCAAACAGGTTATATTAGAAGTTTACATCCCTATCCAATGTTAAAATTGCACATTCATGCCCTGAGGTTCATGTAGGGCAGCACTAACACAATTGGCTTGCTGCCAGTCAGCATCCTGGTACAATTCAGGATGCTAGTTCTAAGCCTTACACAGTTCAAGGCACGGCTATCTCCAAGACTACCTGCTTCAAAGTGAACCTGCATATTCTGTAAACTCTGGGAAGGAAGCCCTGCTGAGGGTCCCATTTCTGAAAAATTCTGCCTGGAGGAATACTAGTCTGCCATGTAGGCAAGACATCCTCAAGGAAAATATACAGGAACTATTACTAGGGCAAAAAAAGGAGTTAAACATGTTTTAAATCAAGAGAATAAGACGACATTCGGAAACAGGTACAAGCAGTTGCTTCCCTAATTTATTGGATGAGGAGAAAGCTGCAAGATTCTGATATTATAACCATTTTCCATAATAGTTATAACCTTTCTATGAACTTTATTTCCTGGTTTGGTCTACTAGTGAAAGAAAGATCTGCAGCAGGGCCTGCTTAATGGTGGTCTCCCTCCCTCCCAACAACTTGCTTGCTTCTACATGTAATAATTGTGTATTCCACAGTTTCCAAAAGAAAAAGAAAAAAGAAAGCTTGTCTCTGGTAAAAATCATTTGGGCACATAAAATTTCCTCTTATCCTCTTTCTCTGCAGGTTAGTACTAGTGCAATATACTGTATATTGCATCACGGTTCCAATGCTTTTAATTTTTATTTCTGTTGAATGCCGCTCTGAGCCATCCAGAGTAGAGTGGCCTACAAATATCATTAATAAAATGGCAATGGAGCCTCAAAAGTCTTTTAACATTTGGTTAACAAAAGTCTTTTTCTGTCACAGCACAGTATCTCAGATGATAACCCTGTCAAGAGTCTCTCAAAAGTAATACAGTACGCAGACTTCTCAGGTTTAAATTCCAAGCGATTTTTGTTTTAAGTCGGCCGTAAATCCTGTAGTTATCAAATAAACCCAAACAAACAAACCCTAATTGCTTTAGGTTTTACAGCGGCCCAAACAAGACTCGATTGCTTTCATCATTGACTCCAATAAATAGCACAGGAAAAGCCAGGAATGCTCAGCAAAAGGCGTCCCTCGCTCTTCTCAACCAGGCAAGGCGAGAGGAGGGATGCCCGCAGCTATCGCCTCCCTCCTCCCCGGTTCCCCCATAGCCCCAACTTTGGAGGCAAAGCGCGGCTCTACGAAAGGAAGCAGAGGCTACAGTCCACCCCTCTCCCCTCCCCAGCGCCCGCGAGGAAGGAAGCAGCCCATCGCGGCGCTGCTTGACGTGGCCTTGAGGATGCCACAGGTCCAGCCTGCTTCAGAGCTGCTGCGGCTCGGCAGTCGCAGGGACCCGGCGGATGCCGTCCTCCCTTCCACTTACTGCTACATTCGGGATCGGCGCAGCGCTTGTATTCGGCAAACCGGCGGTCCGCTTCTCGACTGGCCTGACTGGGAGCCGCCGGGATGCAAAGCAGCAGTGCGATGAGCGGGAGCGCTCGGGGAAGACGCCGCCGCCGCGCCGCAGCCATGTTTTAGTTGACGAGGGCTGCCGAGCTGGTGGAGGGGGGAAGTAAAGCAGACACGTCAGCAGAGCCGCCCGAGAGAAGGATATGGAGAAGAGGAGGAGCAGCAGAAGCTGGAGCCGACTCGGTCTCTCTCCCAAAGGCGGAGGGGATGGAGGCGCACCACGCCCTGGCTTCCCCCTCGGAGCATCCTCAGCCGCCCACCAAAGCCCAGAGGAAGGAACGCTGTACCTGGCTTGCTAAGAGGCATTCAACTGTTCATCCCCAAATTCTGCTGCTATTGGTATTCCAGATAGCTAGCTAGAGAGACAGACACATAAACATACTCTATATATTCCATATAAATAAGTGAGGCGAGGCTCCCTCTGATATGGCTTACAAGCAATTTTTTCCCCATCCTCTATTATTAAAGAAAAGTTGTCTCACTGACTTTCATCACACATTTATAGGAGGAGAGCTATGTTACAGTCCCCCCAAAATTGGAAGTCTGGTAATAGTTTGACTAACAAATTTTTACTAAAAGACAAGCTTTTGTGAATTGCAGCTCATTTCATCAGCTGCCTAAAGGTGTTAGACTGATGTAGAACTTAACATGTTGCAATTACTAATTTATTCAGTTATAATGTATCTCACACGTAAGATGCATCTGCCAACCTGTTCCCATTTCTTTTCCCCAGATCATTTCAAATCCTATATCAGTTTTGCCCCTGTATGCATTCTATTAGTGAACTGCAGCTCACAGTTGTTTTAGTCAGAAAAGGTGCTACCAGATTCATGATTTTTCACTTGTCAAATAGTTGTGAGCTTAGGCCTTAACTTACTGAGCCCTGGGTAACAAGCCAGAGTCCCACAATTTATTTGGATTTGTTTGTTTCCCTCAGTTAAAGTCTCAAAACATGGATTTTATATCTGAGGGATCTCTCCCAAAAGAAAAATGAAAAGGGAGTGTGGGAGGTCATTTTTCAGATACAAGCGGTAAAACAATTTAGATTGAATTCTGGGAGTTGAAGTCCACAAGTCTTAAAATTGGCAAGGTTGAGAAACACTGAATTAGACTAAAAGAAAAGAGAGAAATCCATTTTTTTAACCTCTGAAAAATAATTTTCCTGCACATTGTCCAAGATAGTAGGCTGCAAGACAAATAAAGCCTTCTCCTCTGGCTTACTATCTTTTATTAGTTTCTTGAAAGGATTAAGCAGGTGAAAGATGTTACCTCTGAAGATATGGTTGAGTGGAAAAGTACACAAGAATTAGTGTTGAACAGGAAAATATATTCATCCACGAATCTGACATAAGAAAGCCAAGGTTTGTTGGATTTGTGTCCTCCCATGAAAGAAGCAGAGAGCCTGTTACCTATGAAATGCAATTGTGTTCACCTTTGGATGGTTGGCAGAGGAGCCCTTTAAAATAACGAAATGTGTAAAGCAGACAGAGTTCCTGGTGCCAAATACACACTTTATGACTGTGTGCAATCCACTGTATCCTTCTGATCATTGCTATTTTCTTACCTGCAGTTACTATAAATAATTTTAAATTATTAACTAATATATTAAAATGTCACATTTATTGTTTTATTTTATTTCATTCCAGGGAATCCTTAGTGTGAACCTGAACATTCTGAAAGTTGCCTACTATTCCATTCCTTAAATGTAATGTCTAAATATAGTATAAAAGTAATTTTCTTTCAGCTGGCTTACTTTTTTGTTGATAACCAGGATCTTTGATCTACAACTGGGTTTTTGTGCCATACAAAGTGGAATATTTGCTGTACATTCATTCTTCATTCATCTGGCTAAATGGTACAGAAGTGGAAACATGATACATAACACAAATCCACAGTTAGTGTCAGTAAGTTACATAATAAGGCCCTTGGAGTGCTTTAGAATCCAGAGATATCATTGCTGGGTCTTGATTAGACAAAGAATTATTTGCAAAGTTTCTGGTTCTGAGTCCCAAATCCATTTTACTTTGTAAGTATACTGAAAAGTCCCTGGCATGCAAGTTCCTTTGCAGACTTTGGCACACATCCATGAAATTCCTCTATGGCTACTTTTGTTCTTTATAGTTCACCAAGTTATCAGAGAATAAGCTTTACTATACAGCTGTAAGCTAGTTTGACTTTTAATGTGGATAATGATTAGGATTTTGCCATAGGGCTAAGAACACCAAAGTTCAAGTGGAAACTCACTGGATTACTTTGGATCACAATAAAATAAAATTCAGTTTATAAGCAGTAGGGAAACCATACTCTGTGAAAGAATGCATGCAATCATACAATCCTGTTTTCCCCAAGTACACGTAATATGTAAAGCTAGAATAGTCTGAGGAGAGAAAAACAGCCAGTTAACACTGAACATGCTGAGCCAATTAACATTTAAGCATAGATGGAAGAAATTTCTTCGTGCACAATGATTAGATATAAATGAATGGTTAGATACTAATAGAAAGAACTAGTTAATATTCTAGTCCAGTGATGGCAAACCTTTCAGAGACCGAGTGCCCAAACTGCAACCCAAAACCCACTTATGCATCGTCGGGTGCCGGGTGGGTGTGGCCCATTGGGTGGGCGTGGCTATGGTGGTAATGGCAAACTGGGTGGAACTAAAAAGTTCAATCAGTCGATTCCAACTTTGCAAGATCTTTTTTTCCCGCGAGAAGTTGAAATTGATTGATTGATTGAACCTTTCTTTTTTTTTGCACACGGCGACGGAGGCCTAAAGCAAAAAAGTTTTATAAAACCCAGCTGAAGGCCTAGGACTGGGGCGACGGCGCGCATGCCCACAGAGAGGGCTCTGAATGCCGCCTCTGGCACCCGTGCCATAGGTTCGCCACCACTGTTCTAGTCCCCCAAAAACTGGAGAATGTGGATTTTCAAGGATCACAGCTGAAGGGAGATATTAATTCTATCTGTATTACAGTATATTGTTTGAAACAAGTTTAGTTTCACATACTTTTCTTGACACCAGCATACATTAACCATTGCCTTCTTTCAAAATATTCTTAATTTAGCCTTCAACCCTGGGATTTCTGGGTGATGGACTGACCCTGCTTCACTAGGCTTAACCATCTAAAAAGGCCTCTCTACAAAAAGCATTTTCTGGAAATGAATCTGAAGTGGTGCACTTATATTAGCCTAGGTGTAAATATTTTAATACAATATTAAAATAACTACAGTCCATAACATAAGGCAGTACCGCACAGCGGTGAAAGACAACCAAAGAAAAAAGCCTGGGAAAAGAACAAACTATTTGTCAACCTATTAGATCTTGCTTTTTCTTCAATTTATCTAGGTTCCAATTCTGTTAGGTACCGAGAGACCACCAGAATCACTGAAAAATACGTAAATGATGAACTGGTATTATCTTTAACAAGGCTCAGTTTACGAGCACAAAAACGCGTCCAGGGACTCCAAGGCGATGAAGGGACACCGGTAATTAGACACCAAAGGGAAAGGATTCACGCATGCGCAGGTGAATGTGATACTTTGAAAGGCAGAGAGTATCACGCAGAAAATCGTTTTTCCTGATGCCCAAATAAAAGATGGCGCTCGCTGCAGCAAAGCATCGGAAGTGAAAGAAAAGGCGTTGTCGTACAGAATGTAACGCGCATATTCTCGGAACCGGAACGAAGGGAGGTGGGAAGAAAGGAAGGAAGCTTCCTGTCCTGGTAGGTAGCGCTATCCTGAGAATTCTCAGATGTTGCGCTTTCATCGGCTGTTACAAATAAGAAAAGGGAAGGAAACAATTTGTCTTACGAAGGGTGTGTAATGTGTATGGGTGGTTGCTATTACAGCGTAACCAACGAATTCATTGACCATTAGGCAAGCGACTTTATAACTCAGTTGTTATTTCGTATTGTCGTTTTCCTTTTGCTCCTAAAACAAATGCTTAGAAAATGTGCCCTGCAAAGGCCAATTGAGTTTCCTGTTTTGCAGCTCTGGGGTTGCTGGGTGATATTGGAAGGACACTTTTTTTTTCCTCCAGAAGCCTGTGAATCTTATGCCTTTCAATTACAGGTTCTGTGAAACAAGGTGGGCTCTTAACTCCTTTCAGTCACATTATCTTCTACTTGGGAAGCACTCTCTGGTCAATGTAATTTTGTACTTGTAATTATGTAGAAATTTTAAGTGCCACCCACTTCCCTAAGAGTTCTGAAGGTGTTGCAAGATGTAGGAAAAAGATACATGAAATTATTTACGCACACGCACACTTAATGTTTTCCGTAGGACCAATGCTTTTATCAAAATGATGAAAGGAGCCTTGCATTTGAGGATTCAAGCTGCATCCTTTTCATATGTGCAAACAAAAGACTTCACACATGTATAGAAAGGTGGCTTACGAAGCTGCAGGGCATATTACATCATTTGCCCCCTCCTCCCAGTTCCTCTGCAAAACACACAAAAGTGAATACAGTAATATTGAAAGCCCGGGGAAAACAAATATTTTGAAGTTCTTGAATTGTTACAAGGGGGGGAGATTGTTTCAATCCCAATGGAAATTTATTCCATAATATGGTTCCTACCACAAAGAAAGCCAGATTGGTTGCTTATATTCAACTTATCCATAAAAGTCCATTGATTATCTGAGAGCACAGAGTAGTTTGTCCATGAATTCATAGCCTTGCAGGTAGCTTGCATCTAATCTATGTAAAATTTTATAGACCACTGTGAGCACCTTCAGTTGTGCTTGAATGATTTCTGGTAGTCAATGAAACTGATTCAACATGGATAGTGAGGCATCTTGAACAGGCTCTCATGCTAACGTATTGGATATCATCTGGATGTCTTCAAAGCCACGGAGAATAAATTGTAATGTTCAAGCCATAAAGTTAGTACTACATGAATCATTTAGAGTAGATTTGTCTCTTTCATCTAATTTATCAACTTTATTATGTAGTTATCCAGATCATTGGTGGATTGAAGAGGCTGTTTATATTGTAAATTTATTTCTAGAGGGAACAAATCAAGAATAAACATATCCCATATTCTTAAAGGAATCAGTAGCAGGTTTCTCTTTTTGATCCACCTTTAAGGGGTATTGAAGCTTCAAAAGACTTCTTTGAGAATGGCCCAAAATTTTCAGACCTAGGTATTTGCTGGAGTTTGGTGCTCATTTACTGTTTTTATTAATAATTATATGATTATAATTAATATAACCCAACTAGTGTCCTAAGTATTTTTGATTCTTAGTTAATTAGGTTTCCTGATATTGCTTTATTTGAAATATGTGGCGTTTACCTTAGTGGTTAAATGCTGATATATGTAAGTGTATATTTCATGAAAAAAAACTATTTCTGGGAGCCAGTTCCAGGATACCACTAGTGTGTCTATTAAATTAGTGTTGCTGATTTTTTTCTAAACCATATAATGTGTATTTTCCTCTTTCCTGTTTTTTGCAGATTATTAGGCTTGATTTATTTATAAGCTTACACTACTGTACAAGTAGCGGGTTTTCTTCTAAATATAGTCATAGAAATGGATAACTTTGTTGAAGAACTGAGACAAGAAAGGTGTCTGTCCACAGGAGAAACAGAGGATGAGTCTGCAGCCAATGTTCTGGTCCCAGAAATTTATTTGCCTTTACTGCCAAAACATTTCAACCATCCAAGTAAGTTTTTACTGACATGATGGAAAGTAGAAATGAAGGAAAGTAGCAAAATCCTGGGATTCTCTCTCCTTCCCCCATATAGACCTTCGTCAGCCTGCAGTGAACTTGTTATAACCAATTATTTTCTTCAGAAAAATTGCATAATATATCTTTTTGGTGCCACTTTGAAATGCAGTTGAGGAATGGTATATTGAGCATTAACCTAACATGGAATTCTCATTTATAGAAAAACTAGCAATTAGAAAGATGAGTTCCAACCTAGCTGTTGCCCTGATACTTTTTTCCCTTTTTGTAAAGCAAATTCAGTTGGGTGGCCCTTACCAGTGTGCTGTGCTATAGTACATATTTTTATTTATTCATTTGCTGAATTTGGGCGGTGTACAATTACTAGTTAACTATTACTGTTATTAATGTGATAGTGACATAGGATACTTAATAGGATACAGACTGGTAGTCGAAAATCACATGTTAGTAACTTATAGTTTCTTCCTGAAATTCTGTGGCCAGGCTTAGGATATAATTTTTATTTATTTGCACCCCATCTTTAATATTTTTACAAATAACTCACGGCAACAATCTTATCCAACACACCTTCCTCCTCGTATTTTCCCCACAATAACAACCATCCTTATGAGGTAGGTTGAAAGAGAGACTAATTGGCCCAAGGTAACCCAGCTGACTTTCATGACTAAGACGGGACTAGAACTCACAGTCCCCTGCTTTCTAGTCTGGTGACTTAACTGCTAGGCCAAACTGGCTAATGTATCTAGTAAAGCTTCATCTGTTACTTATTGATCAGATTCTTCCATTTGTTCTGTTTCCCCAAATTCCCTTGTTGCTTTGGGACAAAATGTGAGTTCTTGGGGCAATGGGGTACATGGAAAAGAGGATAGACCGGAGAATTAGTGGAAAGTTAGAGTAGCATCTGTAGCCTTAGATGTATTTAATAAAAGGGATCCTCTTTTGAAGCCAGTAAAAGAAGTTCTAGAAGCAATTAAATTGTAAGTAGTTTACCTGAAAGTCTTTGAAGAGAAGAGCATTGAACTTGAAAGGATTTGGAATTCAGATTTTTTTTAGCTGAGTCAAAGACCAATCACATGATCTGTCTAAAGTTAACTGATTGCAGTATTATTTTGTACTTTCAGATGATGATTGATTATCAAGATACTGTGCTTTTATACACTGTACACTATTTACATTAAAATTGATTTTTGTATAATTGAAAAATAGGCTCTGCACACAGTTACCTATGTCATAGTCACCTCCGGGTTTTTCTACTGTAATGCCCTCCACATGGGGCTGCCCTTGAAAAGTATCTGGAAGCTTCAGTTGGTTCAAAATGTGGTGGTTTAGTGCAAATCTGGATTCCTCTTGTGGGAGCTGCTTCGGTTGCCACTTTGCTTCTGCATCCAATTCAGGGTGCCTGTTATTACTTTTAAAGCCCTATATGGCTTGGGGTCAGGTTATTTGATGGACCATCTTTTCCCAGTAGATCCAGTTGATCTACTTGATCCACCAGAGTGAGGAGACAAGGTATGTTAGGCCCATCTAGTGGGACTAAGATGAGGGGACTTTTCTGTGGTGGTTCCCTTCCTAAGGAACATCATCCCCATGGAGATACGATTGGCCCCCACCTTGATACTCTTTTGAAAGTCCCTGAAGATATGGTTTTGGCAGCCAGCCTAGGGACCTCAGGATGATTTGGAGCCCATTAAGTGACTTGTCTGAATGTTGTTGCCAGGAAGATAGGAATGTATTGTGTTTTGCATTTGGGGTCTGGTCTTTGTAAGTCTCCTGGAGTCAAAGTGAGCGAGTTGGGTGGCCTTATAAATCTTTTTAATAAATAAATAAAAAAATGATCTGGCACTTTAAAGACGATAATCAGCATCTTGGATTGTGCTCAGAAAAAAATTGGGATTCAGGGCAGGTCACCCAGATGTTTTTAATATTCTTCCAATAAGAAATATTCCTTTTTATTTTAATTCCATTGTAGGAAGGATTGTTTATGTTAATAACATTTATGCAATCACCAGAAAAAAGCTAAAATTCATAATGCTTTTCAGTTGGTGTGACACATCCTAACCTATGCCAGGAAAATCCATGAATTTGATGCTTCAGGATACTGATAAGATTTCTGAGATAAGATAATGCCAAATTGATGCACAATATATTCTTGGAGTTCACATTCCAGACATGAATATAAATTCACGTTTTCTCTGTAAATGGCAAACTTAGTTCCATAAATGCTTTAGGTATGCATTATTTATAAAAAAAATGATCAATGTTTTCTTATGTTGGTTGAAGCAAATATGGCTGTGAAATCTTCAGAATTTCAGAAGGTGAAAGAGGATTGTTTATGCTGTATCCAAGATGCTCTCTTACAAAGTCAGTGGCAGAGGGCTGCAGAATTAATGATAAGCTACTTGGAAATGCTGGAAAATACAACTGCAGAAAAAAGGGTGACAGCTCAAGAGGTAAGTAAATTAATTAATAGAATATCTTTGAAATGATTGGAAATATATCATTTCTCTAGCATGTGCCTCTATATAATATAATTAAGAACAGGATAAAAATGTCTTATGCATTGTGTCGTGCATTTAGATGTATGACATGGGACATTTTTTCATAAATGTGGGATTCAAACCTTTTTTAGACCGTAGGAACCTTTGAAAATTTGAATGGATGTAGTGAGTGCTCTCACAAAATGTCAGAGTAAGTTATAATGGGATTGTCTGTTCACAAAAAAGTTACAAACAATGCAGCCAATCATGAAATATTTATTTAGTTGACATAAGGCAGACATGTCAAACACAAGGCCCGGGGGCCGGATGCGGCCCGCGAAGTGGTTTCATGTGGCCCACGAAGCCATCCTAGAAACAGTGAGGGAACGGCCCCCGCTGCCTTGGCCCTGGCCCAGGCCGGCCGGGAGCCAATGTACAATTTTGTGGTGGCCATCTATGCTGAAATGCATTCAGTCTTAGCTCCACAAGGCCGTCTGGAAACAGTGAGAAACCAGCCCCTGCCGCGTTGGCCCCACCCCCTGGATGCATGCAGGGGAGGTGTCACCCTTTGTGAGGAATGAAGAAATGCACCATCGCCTGGAAGTGGCCAGCAAATGGCCCTCGCCTACTTCATATACCCGGCTTGATGGGCTCTGCCCTGGTCCCACCCCTTTCTGCCAGAGACCCTCAGATCTGTCCCACTCCTGCCTAGGCCCCCAGAGGCACCCTTGACGCGAATGATGTAGATCTGGCCACGCCCACCCAGTAGGCCACACCCATTCCATCCACACCCACCCAGTAGGCCGCACCCACCCTGGCCACACACCCCCGCCCCCCCCGAGGGCAACCGCAATGCTGATGCGGCCCTCAATGAAATTGAGTTTGATACCCCTGATATAAGGCAACCTATTGGCTGGTCTTCACCTCCTGTCAGCCCTTCAGGAGGCTTCCTGATGTTTTCTATTTTATCTTTCACATTTTTCTGAACACCTAAGCAAATTTCTTAAAGCCCTACCTTACAGTCACCTACCTTTTTTATTTTCTGTAATATATGTTGGGTCTATATGGGGTCCTGTATTCTATGTAAATAAAGATGATAGAGGTTGGTGTTTTGATCTGTAGAATGTCAGATCTCTCTATCTGTCTGTCTACCTGCCTATCTTATGGCATAGCTCATGGGGAAGTGAGTATCAGAAATATAGTGTTCACAGGCAAATGTACTGGGACATTGATCAAGAAAATCAAAATGGCAATCTTGACCACACGATTGAGTCTGCCATGTTGACTTTCTTGACTTTGCCCCTGTGCATATCCTTGCTCATCGGCATCATGTTAGTGATTTTGTTGTAAATAATTGTATAAGGGTGCACCAGTAGTCACAGTGCATTTGCTTTTAGTACTGTGGTTTTATGATTTGCTTGTGATGTATTTTCTACCTCATTAGGAGATCTGGAGAATAGGAACTGAAATCTTGCAGCAGCATCCACAAAGTAATATAGAAGAGATCAATCATTTTGCAGATCGGATGAAAAATTTAGGAGTCAAAAGATATTTAAAGGTAAGAAAAAAACTTTTAAGTAAAAATAACTTTAATGCAATATTTTAATATTGAAAACATGTTTTANCTTCCTTCCTTCCTTCCTTCCTTCCTTCCTTCCTTCCTTCCTTCCTTCCTTCCTTCCTTCCTTCCTTCCTTCCTTCCTTCCCTGTTTTATTTTCTTATTTTACTTTCTAATATTTATATTATTTTACCTTGTTAAAATTTCTTTGCTAAAATTATATTAAAAAAGAAAATATACTATTATTGTAAAATTTTAGTATAGATCTCTACATTACACTTCTTGTGTGATATTTTTGATAAAATATATGGCTTCAAATTTTAATGACACAGAATTGTATTTTAATTATGGCTTTGGAACTATTTAAAAACTGAGTGGTTCCATAATTGATTCTAACTGAATACCATAAGCTTATTTGTTCCACAACCTGGAAAAATCCACTCTCATGTATCAGTAAAAAAGTGTGATTATTTCTATAGTAGGAATCTTTGATTTCTTATACAGCTGACCGTCTAGTATACCCATACACAACTGCAGTTGAAAGTGGTTCCTTGTTATTAAAACAGAATAGTTCTAAAGACACAACTCATATCTGAAGTTATTGGGAACTGCTGCTTTGTTTATGCGTATTGGTATCCAAAGTTGCTGCTTCTGTTCAACCTAGTAAACAAAGCTCAAATTACAGATTTCTTTAGAGCATGCCTTCCACCTTTTATGCAGTGGATTTCTGGATGAAGCCTATCAGAATTTGATCTTGGCTGAAAGTTGGCGATATGGAGAAGAAACTGTTGCTCAGGAAAAAGAGCTGAAATTCGTTCAAGCTTATAAGGGATTGATAGGCTATTATATGTGGTTAAAAAAGAAGACAGAGCTTTTGGAGCTGGGTGAGTATGTGCCTGTAGATGCCACAGTGGCAGCATGCAGCAGTAACTGTTGCAGTTGTCCGTGATTTTTTCAATTCCATTCATGAAATATGAAAGGTGAGACAAGGCTTTGGCTGAGTCTTCTCTGGCATATTTGCTAAGAAAGAAGTTCTAGAGAATTTCATGGAATTAGTACCTGATGAAGTATGTAGAAGGTTTTGAAATTCATTTGGTATCTTCCTTAACAATGGGGATGGCTAAGGATTACTGTATATGTTGTTCCTCCTGTATTGCAGTTTTAAAAAAAAACTGACCCTGGAGAACTCAGATCAAATGGCTTTCTCAACTGGCTAATATTAGTTTGTTTGCTGATAAGCTCTATCACAATTATTGGCCTTAGATAATCATAGTATTTAATTATGATTTGGAGCCATAATCAGGACTGTCAAAAACGCTGTCAACATGGTTTTGTTGATAAGCTAAATTTTTACAAAGGAAAGTGTAAGGAGAAATCATAATAATCTGTTAGTGATTTTGCAAAGGCACAAAATGAAATAGGGAAACGCTAGTTGCTTAGTTCACCTATAATATTTTACCACAGTAAGTATTAAGGTTGAGAAGAACTGGGAAACTGTGAGCATCCTAGACCAAACTAAGTCTAACAATGCTAGCTAGTGAATTCCTGGAAGCTTGGCACTTGAACAAATCACCCATTAGTGGACACAGAGAGATAAACCACATTTATACACCATCCAGAAGAGACAATAAGAAGCTAAGGAAATAAAAAAACCAGAACATATTCTTACCCACAGCCAACGTTCAGATTAGTAGGGATCAGCATAAGACAAAAGATAGGCAGAAAACAATACTGTGACCAAGGAACTACCAAAAGGAAAATCACTCCCCCACTGATACTCACAAGGCAAGCTACTCTATATAAATAAAGAACAACTCCCTTCCCATACTAGCACTGATAATGTTACCTAGTTAGGTAATAAAATGTCTGTAAGCAAACAACAAAGCTCAGAGAGAACTAAGGACTCCACATTGTTACATATAACAGTAGTGGGAGAAGGTAAACACATCTGAGTTGTGTATTTCAAAGAAACATTCTGCCATCTCCAAAAGATGTGTAGATATATTTGGTTCTGAACTGATTACCTTGGGATGCTACTTTTGAGTTTCATAAAAGAGATACTGATCATAACTTACCAAGTATATTATTGTGGCAAAGCATTGATGAAATATTTTGCCAGCTATGAAATGGAATGTTTTTTATCATTCTCCTTCACCATTCCTTTTATTGTTTGACTTCTTTAGTATAAAAAATATTCAGGAGATCTGAAATGGCAGCTGTTGTATTGCAAATATGACATTTTCTTTTGTGTGTTAAATTTGAATTACTATATTCTTTGACTATCTCTTTTTTTAAGCTTTTCTTCCTGGAGGGTTTTTGAGAAGTTGATTTTAAAATCGAGGATAAAATCATGATGTCATCTGTTTCAAATTGAATTTATAAGATGGATGTCTTGCTTTCACAGATGAAGACAGCTGTACACAAACTTCTCTTCAACAGGAAATGCATGGCTTGTACCAGCAGGCTAAAGTCAGCCTCAGGGAAATAATCAGAATTCCTGGTGTTTGGGATCCTTTCGTAATTTGTTATGTGGATGTAAGAGCAGCCTTTGTACAACAAACTTTCTGTGTCACATAATCTGGATGGCTGTCAAATGGGGCAGCTTTAGAGAGTCATTAAGTAACTCAGTGGTAGAGGCTTTTGCAGAGATTCAGAAATTTGTGAAAGTGCTATAAGCTCTACCATCACACAGCTATCTGTATAGTTAATCATAAAATTGTTATTGGATGGCTGGTATTGTCTTATGCTTAGTTTCATGGGCACATGTCCAACATTACAAAATTGTATATTTAATTCCATGTTATAAAAACACACAAAACAACCCTGATACATATTCATTTGTTTGATTTATATATTACCTTTTGTTCAGGAGCTTGAGGCAGCATATATAATGCTCCTTCCTCCCAACCCCCCATAACAACCACCCCGTGAGGTAGGTTGAACTAAAAGAAAATGACTGGTTCAGAATTACTCCATGAGCTTCTATGGCTAAGAGTGGACGATGGCTGAGCTGAGTGACTGGGTTTACATGTTACACTAAGCCATAATGTGATTTGTTTGTTTCTAGCTTAACATATTGTGGGAACCAGCCATTTGATCTGTAAACCAAAGTTTATGATTCCACATATTTTTGTGGAACCAATCAGTCATGGGCTGGACCAGAACCAGCGGATTGAACTATGAAGAAACTAGATTTTAGGAAATATTTCCTGATGATATGTGGATATGTGACTCAGTGGAACAGTTGCCTTATGGAATGACATGTTCTCCTTCAATAAAGGCCTACAAACAGAGGCTGGTGATTCTTCTGTTCAAACTGCTTATTACATAACATGTGCCACGATACGTACTTTTCTCATCACAGATACACAGATCCATTTTCCATATTTATCATTGTAGCAAAATCTTCCTTGATGCTGCAGTTCATATAGATGACAATAGATGGCCCTATGGCACCGATTTTCAATGGTGAGATAAAAATTGTAAAAAGAAGCAAGGAAAGCAGCAGAAAAAAAAAGGAAAGGGAAGTGGGGAAGTCTGTTGGATAATGAAAAAACAGAAAAACTAAATGGGAGAGGGGAGAGAAATACAGGGAAGTTTAGTGAGCAGGAAATTGGAAAAGTATTGGAGAGGCAGCAAGTGGGGACAGCTGGTAGTGCAGTCAGGAGTTGGAAGAGACCTCAGAGATCATCACGTCTAACTCTTTGTGCAAACTTTGCTAAAGCATTTTGGACAGATGGCTATCCAGCCCCTGTTTAAAGATCTTCACTGAAAAGGAATATACAGTTTCAGGAGGCAATCTGTTTCGTTGCTTGAACCAATCAGTAATTTTCTCTCAGAATCTGAATTACTTTTCCTGTAGTTTTAATCCACTGAGCCTGGTCAAGCCCTCCAGAGCAACAAAGAACAAATTCACTCCCTCCTTCATATGACAGCTCTTTAGTTATCCAAAGAGGGCTGTCATGATCTCAGCTCAGTCTTTTCTTATGGCGATTCCTTTAATTGTTCTTCCTAGGATCTGGGTTCCAGTCCCTGCACCATTTTAGTAATATTAGCAAGCAAAAGCTTCAATGGGCACTTGTGGGAGAGAAAAGCTTGTCAGGGAGCCTCAAGGGACACATCCAGCCCCCTGAACTGCACCTGGAGCCATATGTTTTTGCACCTTGCCTTAATAACTAATAATTGCACTTTTAAATTACTTTTACTTTAATCTCATTTTGTTGCAAAATAGTTTAGTACTACTTTGTAACCTTGTATTTGTTTTAAATGAACAGCTGAACATTTATGTTTTTTTAGTTGCTGGAACATTATGAGGAGTACGAAGAAGCACAGGAAGTGTTAAGTGACTATGCGTATAATTCCAAGTTTCCTTCCAACCCTAATGCCCACGTCTACTACTACCAGTTTCTAAAGAGAAGGGGGGAATCCAGGAAAACCCAGATCTCTGCACTGCAGGCAAGAATTCTGGAGTTTTATTATTCTGTTTGTTTATGATTCTGTTCTTACTCTCTTTTATCTGTGAATAATGAAGAACACAAACTGGCTAATGAATGTTTTCTTGGAAGTTGAATATGTCTAATATAGTGTACCAAATAGCTTGCCGAAATCAACAGAACTAGAGGTAGTCCTCAGCTTACCCCTGATCATTTTATGATCCTTTGGAGTTACAACAGCCTTGGAATGGTGCTTTATGACCCATAAAGCACTTCTGGCTGTTGTAAAATATCACACACAAACACACACACACACACACACACACACACACACACACACAGAGTCACGTAATTGCATTTATGGTGCTTGGCAGCCGACTTGCATGTATGATCAGTTGCAGCATTGTGTGGCCATAGGAACGTGATTTGTGATTTGTCACAATTTTCGGTGGGTTTTTTTAGGGGGGTGATTTCTAGCAAAAAACACCCCTTTGGAAAAATGGATACACTTAATGATTGTATTATTCCTTTAAGGATTGTGTGATTCACTTAACAACTACTGTGAAAAATGTAAACAAAATATATAACTGCACTTAGAAGCAGACCGTGCATGGAGCAGTGGTGTAATATAGGCTGTCACAGGGCCACAAAGACTGCTCTCGCTGCTACACTTTGCACCAGTTGAATCTTCCAAATAGATTTCAATGGTAGCCCCATGCAGAGAGCATTGCAGTAGTCCAGATGACAGATGACCAGGACTTCAGTAACTGAGTGCAGGGAGCCATGATCCAGGTAAGTCATAGCTAGTGCACCGACTGGGACTGTGCGAAAGCTCTCCTAGTCACGAGCAGGAAATGTGAGGCCAGGAGAACCCCTAGGTTGCAAACTAGGTCTGAGCAGGGTAGTGCAATCCCATCCAGAACGAAGGATGACAAATACTCGGATCCTGAGGCTCCTTGTACCCAAAACCACTCAGTCTTGCCAGGGTTCAGTTGAAGTCTGTTGTCCCCATCCAGATCCTTAACAGCCTCCAGGCATTGCAAGAGGGCAGAGACAGCATCACTCGGGTTACCATGTCTAGAGATGTAGAGCTGAATATGACCAGCATATTGATGATGTCTCAAGCCATGGTGACGGGTGATCTCACCCAACAACTTCATGTATGTTGATCTAAGTTCCTACATTCTTGACTTAAGCTGGAATAACACCATCAGGATGGCACAATAACGTAGAGGTAGTCCTTGAATTATGACTTATGACCACAAGTGGGAACATATTGCTAAGTGATGGGGCCATTAACTATGACTGATTTTATGACCGTTAAATGAATCACATAATCGTTAAGCAAATTTGGCTCCCTCCCCCCAGTTGACTTTGTTTGTTGGAAGCAGACTGGGAAGATTGTAAATAGCAATCACGTGTCCCTGGGATGCTGCAGACTTCATAAATACATACCG
The DNA here is from genome assembly GCF_001527695.2 of Protobothrops mucrosquamatus. Classification (NCBI taxonomy): domain Eukaryota; kingdom Metazoa; phylum Chordata; class Lepidosauria; order Squamata; family Viperidae; genus Protobothrops; species Protobothrops mucrosquamatus. Next base: position 561,680 of record NW_015386365.1, on the reverse strand, counting down.
GTTGCAAAGATCATGTGACAGCGGGGAGGTTGTGACCATCACAGGCCATTGTTTTCAGCACCATCATAATTTCAGATGTTCACTAAATGAATGGTCATAATTTGAAGACTACCTATACGCAGCAACAGAAATTCTCCAAACCCAGATTGTCTTTTCTAAGAATGTTATCCTGTTTTATCGCAGAACTGCTACTGCACAATTTGTTCAAGGGAATACAGTGTCTTTACAGTAAATAGGAACTTGGGAGTGTGGAGAGGGGCAAATGTAGTGTCTATTTGCAACTTCTTCAACCAAATATGTTTTTTTCCTAGGCTTGAGCAATGATGCTGGGAGAAGGCAGGGCTGCTTTAAGAAGTTGCAAACATGTACCCCTGGGCTCTCCAAACCACCTTTCGTATTTGTAATTAAAATATTGCACAGTCTTTTAGATGTAGATAACCACCGTCTTCTGTGCTGATATATTCCCTTGTACTGTGTTTTTCAAGTGTAAAATGCTCAAACAAGTACTTTTTAGAAAACAAATTAAATGCAATAATTGCACGACAACCCTAAAATATTTGTCATATAAATTTGACACTATTATTATAGTAAGAATGCAGTGCCAGTGATCTTTGCAATAACTGGAATAGATTAATGGGCTGACTTCAGTTTCTACGCACCTTTTTTGCTTAATAAAATATAATTTTTTGATGCCAGAATACGTATTTCAAACTCTTTAGCGCGGCATGTACTTTACACCTGATACACAGATAATCCTTGATTTACAACGACAATGGAGCCTGGGATTTCAGTCATAAGTTGCTGCAGTTGTAAATTGAGGTACTACATAAGCAGACTCAACCTTTTTAAGATGGTCATTAAGCAAATCACATCATTTTCTGCTGGAAAATGGCAAAAAAAATGTAACAGATTGCAGTCATGGGATGCTGCACTGGTCATAAATGCAATCCCATCATCTCACCCATGTGCCCAAAATGCAATAATTTGATTCTGTTTGTGTGTGTGGGGGGGGGATGTTAACTTTGAGATTGGGCTGTAAATAGCTTTTCTGAAGTCTGTTGTATCCTCAAATTAAGACTGGTTAAGGACTGGTGATAAGTTGAGGACTACCTGTAATGTGCCTTGACTCTGAGGTGAAACTGGCAGTCTAATTCTGTCCTCTGGTATAAACTTTGGCAGGTATCTTCTGTAAAACCATTGAGATGTAAAAGTGCCTAGTTTTGTTTTCCAACATTCACCCATTTGCCTGTTTCTTCCTAGATCCTGCATGAGCTTGTTCCTTCCCATGAACTAATGCTGGAATTTTACAACTTGCTTAGAAAATCGAGTGAGTCCTTTTAAGGTATCCCAGCATTGAACTCAGATTAATTGCTCTGTTCCTCCCTTGAGCCATAATTAAAAGAAAAAGTTTCAAGCAAATCCTAATGCAAATAAAAGTTTACAACTAAGAGTTCCTTTTGCTAACTTGGACTTATCTCCTGGAGGAAAGCAGAACAACCGTGTTCTACCTGCATTGGTTACAGCCTGACTAAACTATCGCAAGGCATTTTGTGTAGAACTGCCTTTGTTTTGAAAACATCGCTATAGATTAGTGTTTCTCAACTTTGACAATTTTAAGGCATGTGGACTTCAACTCCCAGAATTCCACAGCCAGCAATGCTGGCTGGAATTCTGGAAGTTGAAGTCCACATGCCTTAAAATTGTCAAGGTTGAGAAACACTGCATAGATCAGTGGTGGCGAACCTATGGCACGGGTGCCAGAGGCGGCACTCAGAGCCCTCTCTGTGGGCACGCGCGCCGTCGCCCCAGTCCTAGGCCTTCAGCTGGGTTTTATAAAACCTTTTTGCTTTAGGCCTCTGCCGCCGTGTACAAAAAAAAAAGGTTCAATCAGTCAATTTCAACTTCTCGTGGGGAAAAAAAAAATCTTGCAAAGTTGGAATTGATTGATTGAACTTTTTAGTCCCACCCAGTCCGCCGTTACCACCGCAGCCACGCCCACCCAATGGGCCACACCCACCCCATGGGCCACACCCACCCGGCACCCGATGATGCATAAGTGGGTTTTGGGTTGCAGTTTGGGCACTCAGTCTCTAAAAGGTTCGCCATCACTGGCATAGATGATAGTGCCTGGATGTTCATGAAAGCCAAGCACACTGATTAAATTATTCTGATATTGTGCTAATTACTGTTTCCTTTTTTTCCTGGCTCACTTTATGTTATTGGTTTTCATATTAAAAGGCTTGATAGATTTTTTAAAAAAAAAAATCACCTGAACTCCTGTGAACCTGCCCATATCTTGTGATGGGTCCCTCTGTTTCTGGCCCTCTATTAACAAACAGCAAAGGGCTTGTTTTAGCTGTGGCATGCTATTCTTGAATAATATATATCATTGGCTTTTAAGCTAATTTTAAAAACTAGTTTTTATCGCATAATTTTTAATTCACTTTATATTGAGTCCTTTTCAATTTCCTATAATTTCCAACTACCATGGTTAAAAGCTAGGAATTAGTGGCTGACTTCAGAACGGCGTCTGGTTGGGGAAGGTTCATATATAGTATCTTATCATTTCAAATTGAAGAGATTATATTCAATACAATTAGTTGCTACTACTGCAGCTGTTACTGGATTTTTGTGCTTGGTTTCAGAAATTAAAAAAGGAAAAGCCTCACCAACTTGAAAATGAGAACTTTTATCTCTTTTGCATATATTAGAATACTATAAGAATAATGGGATCTATTCTAATTTCAGAAAAAAAGAAAAAACGTAAGTTACAGTTGAAAGTTATTTTTGCAGCCTTGGATTTTGCTGGATGGAAGGAAAACGTAAAAGCTTGGAGTTATTTGGCAAAACAGACAGTAGAAATTCTACAAAAGTAAGTCTATCAGGTCTTGCAGTATGATTATATCTATATAAATATGTGTGCTATATATATTGTAAAAATCCAATGTACTTTAATTTTCTTGGGGAAGAGGTCTAGTCCTCTGCATAAAATGGGGGATCTTTTCAGATGGAAATAAGACATTTTTTAAAAAATAGAATCTGAAACCCAGAGTTGGAAATGTTCAAGAAAATTTAGCAATCTCCTTAAGTGAGCATTAGCTAATTTTAATAAAATGCACATTTGGGAAGGGTTCTTTTCCCTTAAATTCTAGACTTTAGATGATGCATCCGTACCAGGTCAAAACATTAAAAATCAAAGTAAAAAAATAACTATATTGAACTCGATGCAATTGCATAGTAATGTGCTGAATTTTTGAAAAATCAGTTACATAGAGTTTTTATTGCTGGACTCCATTGAAAGATTCTAACTGATTAAATACAGGACAAAGCTATACTTGTCCAAAGTGATATCTAATTAGAACAAAGCTGTGTTTACTTGGATTTCCTGGCTAACATTCATCTTGCTTTGCCTGTCCTTTTGAATTTAAGCTAGATTTGAGTTAATATTTAGCGTGAGTACATTTATAATTGTATGGAAAACAGAAATGGCCCTATATTACCCAGACTGAATTTTTTGAAGCAATGTATGCTTTGTACCCGATCTTTGCAATTTTTTACAGGTGAGCCTTGAGTTAACTATTCACTTAGTGACTGTTCAAAGTTACAATGGCACTGAAAAAAGTGCCTTGTGACCATTTATCGCACTTAACAGGCATTGCAATATCCCCATTGTCATGTTGAGCAAATTGGACGCTTGGCAACTGAGATGTATTTATGATGGTTGCAATGTGCTGGGGTTATGTGATCACCTTTTGTGACCTTCTGATAAGCAAAGTCAAGGCAGAAGCCAGATTCATTTAACAGCTGCAGTGATTCACTTAACAACTGTTGCAGTAAGTGGGGCAAAACTCACTTAACACTTAGCAATGGAAACTTTGGGCTCAGTTGTTGTTGTAACTTGAGGACTACCTGTAATAAAGTAGGAAATTCCCCTATTAATATTTGAGATCTATCTATTCAGGTTTAGATCTAATGCAGATACTACTGGGTTTTCTTTAAATGTTTTTCAGCTCTGATAAGCAATTTCACTGGCTCAAAAAGGAGTGGGATATTCGAAGGGACTGGTGGCCGGCTTTTCATTTCAGTCTTTATTTGGCAAAAAGTAACTGGCAGGAAAACAAAAAGCTCACTTGTGAAAAAGTTCTGGTAGCTGGAATACTGTTGGGAAAAGGTAAGGTTTTCTTTCCCTATAAATAATATTTTATTTTATGTTAATGACGATTTCAAATACTATTTAAATAGTGTTAAAAAAAACTATTCCTCTTTCCCCATAAAGCGTGCATAGTCCATAACTATGCCATGAAGAGCTTTATAGGTGATTCTCAGCACACTCAATTGCATCCAGATGAGAAGTGAAAACTAGTGCCGCTGTCAAAGTAGCAGTGGTACACGGGCATCATAACTATCTGGGCCACTGTATTCTAGCCAGTTGTACTTCTGAGTAATCTTCAAGGGCAACCTCATATAAAACATATTGCAGCAATCTAACTGGGAGGTGACTAAGGAGTCAGTGACCATGAGCTAGGCTTTCCAATCTAGGAACAAGTGCAATTGGCAAACAAAATGGAGGTGTGCAAAGGCCCTCCCTGCCACTGCTGCCACTTGCTGTTGAAGCAAGAGCTAAAAGTCCAAAAAACCTGGTAAATTTCACACTAATTCTGGTGGTTGATAAGTCATATCCTTCAGGGCTTTGTGAAGCTGCAGCCTGACCATTTTCTCAATAGCTTTCCCTAAAAGGAAAAAGTTGGAGGCAGGATGAAAATGAGGTTGATTTAATAGACAGGTGACCATGCTTAAATTGCTCTTGGTAATGTCTCAGGACCGACAGGTGCAAATTGTCTTCAGAAAATTGAGCCAAACTATGTTTCAATCCACTTCAGAGGACCTACCCAACTGGGTCTAGCTCAGAGCAGATCCGAATGACTTCATATGGCAGTTGCCTCAAGTGGTCTTCAGGGTGGTCCTGCAGATATTTCTCTGGTCTTTTCCTCCCCAGGAGGAACCTGGTCACCTTGAACAGGGCTGCGGAGGCAGTAAGAGCAGAAAAATAGTTATGTTTGGCTGCTTTTCTTATTTTGTCACAAAGTAATACCTGTATTTGTCTGGATTTGCTATTCATCTCCAAGTGCCTTTTCTGATGTTTCATTTCCTGGAGTTAACAAAATATGTCCAGTTGAATTGACTAATTGTGTTTAGAAGAGCGCTACTTGGGTCACAAGTTATTTTAATACCATTGTTGTGTCACATTTGTGCTAATGCCATTTCAATTTTTATATATTTTTAGACTGCAAGTACTTTAAGTATGTCACAAAAGAAGCTTGCAAAGTTCAGAAGAAAAAGTTCCGACAGTTGAAGAAATTTGTGAAGAAACACAGCTGGGTCAGTTTAAGATTGGCTGCTACGTGATTACTTAGTGTCAAATCTCTTGATTTTTCAAGGGCGTTAGATGATTTGGATGTCCTGTATACACAAGTCATCCTGACAAGCAATTATTGTAAAATTCAGGTAGTTCTCGAGATGTGATCGGTCACCTAAGGGCTATTTGAAGTTACAATACTCCCCCTCCCCCAAAAAGCTACATATGATCTATTTTGAAAAATGGCTGCTGCAGCACCCCTTACAACTGGAGACAGGGGTGCTGCAGCATCCCCCACCTCTCTCCCCCCAATGGCCTGCCCCCCTGGGACCCCACAGTGCTTGGTCTACTCCCCATGCCTCCTGAAGCACCTGCCATTTTCCACATACTGACAGTTCCTTGTGGAAATGGCGGCTGCTTTCAGAGCATTCTGCCCTGCTCAGCTGGCTGTTGGGAGACTGCAAAGCTCTCCTGGCTCTTGGCAGGCTTTGGCGAAGCCAGCTGCCTGCATGCAAAAGTGGAAGCTTCGGGATTATCTTCCCAAAGGTGGCTTTATCAGGCATGCACAGAGGCTTGTTTGGAAGCTTCTCTGGCATTGGAACATGGCGCTGGGGCTTAATCTAACTGGGCTCTTCCTCCCTGCTGAGCTGTTTTTGGCTTTGCTGCTTGTCTGCTTCCTTTATGGACCCAGCTGAGTGATGGGCCTTCCCCACCCAGAAGGCACCCCATGCTCCACTTAACAACTCACACATTTGTTTAAGGGCATCAGGGAGAGCAGGGGTGGGGATTGTTAAGCAAAACTGTTTCGCTTAGTGGCCGTGCCCACTTGCGACCATAATGGGCAGGCTCCATTACTGTCCTAGGTCAAGGACTACTTGTATGTATATTGATAAGAATTGTATTTTTTTTTACAATAAAAATATGTTTCTGTAATAAATCTGTTTCATGAATGAACTTCTTTACTTTTTTATTTATGTTTATATTAAAATAAAAATCGAGGCTTTAGATTTTAGAGTTTTAAAAACTGAGACTTTAGAAGAAATAGACATGATAATTTACATTTCCAAAATTGCACATACAGTACATCAGTTGAAACTTATTTAAAATGTTTATATGTCTGCCCATCTTGTGGCACCATAACTCAAAATACGTTAAATATGGATGTGGCTAGTGGTTATATATAATTTTTGAACAGGCACATGGTGGTCTTTGATGCATCCTGAAGGCAGATATTTCTGAAGGCTTCCTGGTTCATGGATAGCATGTTGTAGTATATGAGGACCAAGCTCAAGAGGCAGGCAGGACTAACCTTGGAAAATGGTGAAGTTAGTGCCTTAAATAACTACATAGTGTAAGCCACTGTGTAAGTTGACTGATTATCAATGCATACATTTATTTATATTTTAGAGAATTGAAACTGTAAGCTGGTTTGAAACACCAAAGAACAGGTTCTTTAAAGAACATTCTGCATAAGGTTAACCTGAAAGAAAGGAATATCATGGATATATATCTGTGATATGTTTTAAAAGAGTATTCATCCATCCAGCCCAACCTCTAGTCCTTGGAAATGTGTCATTGTCTGATATGTGGCTAGACAAAGCAACTCACAAAGATATCCTGCAGAGAATGTCTAGACTTGGACAAGGCAGCTTCTGCCCTTCAGTGAGTGATGAAAAACATGAAAATGAGTAGGACAGCTGCAAACAAAAGGATGACATCAGTCTTTATTCTTATTGGCCAATGTATATTTCTTCTAGTACAGTTTTGTAAATGAATCCACATCAGTTACAACTCTCAACAAACGTATTGGGCAATGGTAGAACTGAATTGCCTTCAGCCACTTCTGGTAACTGCCAGCGTTTCTAACCAAGCTGCAAAGTTCTTTCCCTTTTCTGATATCTATATTAGATGCAAAGGAGGTTGGAGAAGCCTAACTTTGCCAGATTCCTGTTTTCTTGTGGCCTCAGGAAAGGACATTAATACAACATTGCTTTAGTGTATTGGAAAAATGTAACAGGTATGCAAGGAATAACTTTGACCATCGTTTTTCATCATGGTGGTGCTTGGGAGGCCATTTCTGTGGCTTGCAGACCATGGCATTACTTTTTTTTTATTGTTCCACTCCTCTATCATGTTTCATTGAAAGGCTGACTTGGTAGAACTTGGATATTGCCATATGATTGAATGGGGTTTGGGGTTCACAGAAGGCGAACGAGGGAGGGTAGTTTGATTCATAATTATCCCCATACAGTTTTGAGTTATAGCTGGCTCTTTCCTTGATCTGCCTAATGTAGGGGTCTGCAACCTTGACAACTTTTAAGACTTGTGGACTTCAGCTCCCAGAATTCCTCAGCATAGCTGGCTGAGGAATTCTGGGACCTGAAGTCCACAAGTCTTAAAGTTGTCAAGGTTGCAGACCCCTGGCCTAGTGGATTCACAAAGCAAATTAATTTGTTCCTGTGCAGTTTATAATGTTTTGTAAATCCAACCCATAAGTAACAACAAAAATAGTACACAGTATTTAGGCCCAAGGGCAAAAAAGTAAAGTAAAATATAGCAAGTACAGTACTATCTAATAAAGCAGAGTAAAAAGTTGATGAAATAAAAAGGACAGAAGATTAATAACTGGTTTAAATCTTTTTGGGGAAGAGTAATTAGCTGCCAGTTAATTACTTAATTTGAGATCAGACTCAGTCTGGCACCTTCTCACAGCAACCAGAAATTAGATAAAATTTCAGTCTGCCATATACAGAATTCTTGAACTGCTAATTTAGACAGGAGCAGAGCTCAGGAGCAGAGCACTTTATATACAGAAGATATAGTGCAATCAGTTTTTCCAGAGTCAACAGTTTTCTAAAATCAGACAAAACCCAGATATGGCTAGGTCAGTAGGGAACATATGACCTTCTGTTCGTGTGATGCCATAGCTCAGCAGAAAAAAAATCCTGTGGTCCCTTTGCTTGGCGAGCATCTCTAGCATACATATAGCATATGTGTGTATGTGTGTGTGTGTGTGTGTGTGAAGTCTGTTTCTCTCAATCATTTAAAATATATTATTTTGAGGTTGAAATATATTTTATCAATCCAAAATTGTTGCAGTGAGAAGCAATTCCTTTACAAGTGATTAAAAATCCTATTTTTGTTTCAACATGCTTAGGGTCAGATGTGGAGGGGGAATCATGTTTCTTTATAATTCAGTCTGACTAAGCTGAAATAAATTGGAATGGGAATGTAACTGATGGACATGATTCATCTTCATTCTCAGCTATTTGGCTGAAGTTTGGGAATCATTTGGAACTGGAAAAAACAGATCCTCCCCCCCCCCCGCCTTGTAACCATAGACCAGACATCCCTGTACGGTTGCAGTGGCTGTCATTCTTCGGTCTGTCTGCCTATCTGCCTCTTATCGATCTCAGTCTGGATGTGTTCTTGAATGAAATCTATGGTTTTCAAGGGAGCAGATAACTTCGTGAAAAAGGAAGGAGGGGGGCGTGGAACTGCAAGGAGGCGGACTTGGAAAGTTGCTTCTCAGCTCACTATTAGCAAACTTAATGAGACAGGGAGGGATTAGGGTAGATGTGTGCGCCTGCATGCCTGGAAGCAAACCTGAGCAAACATTGAGCTCCATGCCGATGTATCACAGCTTAGAAGATGAATAAACCCAATTATCCAGCTGGACACATATCATATTCACATGACCCCAGAAAACCTCCACGGGAGAAAACTACTTTAAGCCTCCACAGTTCGAGGATTTCTCTCCATGCATCTTATTTCCTCGTTTGCATCTCCATACTCCTTTTGCACCATGCTGCAGTTCTCCTGGGACATCCCCAGTGCCTGGATTATGGTCCTCCTTTCCAGCCTCCTTTCCATCTGGAGTTTTGCTCTGCCTATGAAACATTTGGCTGTTGCGAGCAAGAGAAGGACAACCATATTGCTGCCAAATACTGGGACATCATGGATTATGTTGATCCCCAAGCCCAAAAACTATGTGGAGGATTCATCAAAGATATCTTGTGCCAGGTAAGGTGTTGGTGAGTAGCTTCATCTTCCTCATGTGCCCTTATGATGGATATGATTGTCAGCTGTTTTGGCTTTTCTGAGAAATGGTGGGAATGGTAATTTAAGAATTTGCATTTAAGGTTCCCAGGAGCATTTTTCTGCTGTAAGTAGGGTGAGCCTATTGAATGAGCATAAATTCTGCAAATTTGCTTTGCATGGAAATTATTGTGTTAGTTTTGTTGTATATCTCCCAGAATAACTTGTTTGTGAGATGGACAACTATATAATTTAGATAGATGGATAGATAGATAGATAGATAGATAGATAGATAGATAGATAGATAGATGGATGGATGGATGGATGGATGGATGGATGGATGGATGGATGGATGGATAGATAGATAGATAGATAGATAGATAGATAGATAGATAGATAGATAGATAGATAGATAGATAGATAGATAGATAGATAGATGCTAACCATATTATAATTGAAAGATTCTGTTACACGACTAAGCCAATAATTTAAGGATGACTCAAGGGTAGAAATTTGCCTTCTGATGAATTCACAGTTCCAAGTAAAAAAACTGCAGCTGGAGAGAGTAATGTACATTTGCTCTTCTCTTCTCTCCAAAAATGTAAAGGCAGCTTGAAAAGAAAACCAGTGCTTATGATTGAACACTAATATCATTTTATTCCCTGATAAACAGATTTTTCAAATTTGGGATAAGCCTGTTTGGACATTGGCAGCAGTATGATAAATTATATATCTCTATCTATATAAAGCACTCTACCAGAAGCAAAAATGTTCTCAAATCAGTTTAAAGAAGAATGATATAATCACCTCTTGCATAATTGGCCTGTCTGTCAAGCTTAAGCCTCCCCTGCAAGACAGCTGTGAGTTCAGGAAGAAGATTATGGAATGGCATATCCTGGTGATGAAATAAAAAATAAATATTGCATTCCGTTAAAGGATTAAGGTGATTATTTCATGTTCAAAGCCAAAAGACCTTTTTGTGGCTTTTCAAATGCAGCCTGAGGTAGGCACTTGGCAAATGAATCAAATCAACCCACAGACCTTAGTATTTAGGTTTCTGGTTGCTATAAAGGGAGTGTTTAGACTGCACTCTTAATGACCAGCAATAGCTATGCTCCTGAAGACAGTCTTAGATCAAACAGCTGGATTCATGCCTCTAGAACAGGGGTGGGGAACCTTGGCTCTTTTATGACTTGTGAACTTCAACTCCCAGAATTCCTGAGCCAACAAGTCATAAAAGAGCCAAGGTTCCCCAACCCTGCTTTAGAACAACTGTTGGAACAGCCACCTTCCACTCTGCTCCCTCCCCACCTTTCCCTGTCTCCCAGCCTGCTCTTTGCCTTGCCAAAATAGCCATTCCACTGGTGTGACGAGAACAATGACTGTCCCATGGAACCTTCCTGGCCTCCTGCCTACAGTATTCATTGATTTATGGGTAGGAAGGGGTTTCTTCTGACTGAAGCCAAGTGGTTGTAATTTACCATATGCCAGCACTGAGCAGCAAAAACACAACAAAAAACAAAAACAAAAAAGCAAAACAAAAAACATTCTTCCGGCTTGCCATTCCTTCATCAATGACCTATACATGTTGGGTATGTCCTAATGTTGTTAAGTCAGTATAGAATTGTTTTCAGGATTCCATTTTGAACGCAATCGTACAACTGCTGAACCCTAAGTTATTGTGATTCTCAATGCAATTTTGCAATTAATGTATAAATGCATTTATTATTTATTTATTAAATTTATTTGCCATCTATCTCATTTCAAAGCGACTCTAGGTGGCTCATGGCATAAAATCAGTAAAATCATCAGAGATCAAATGAAAATGCAAACAAAGTAAAATCACAGTTACAAGATCTGGGAGCGGAGGAACGGAGGGTGGGGGGAGGTGGAATTGGCTCTTAATTAATCAACCACCTCCAGTGTGATACTCCCCCCCCATGGCTGTTCCGGAGCCATCTGGAACAGCCAGGTCTGACCTTGTGGAAGGTCAGAAGGATGGGAGCTGATCTCAGGGGATAAATTATTCCAAAGGGCAGGAACTCCCCCTTTTTTTTAACACACAGAAAATGGATCACATAGTAGTTTTCATCTCAGTGCAGACCAAGAAGAGAAATGTTCTAAGCAGCCACAGTTGGAGAGAAAAGGATTAAGCTAAATCCTATTGCCCAAGTTTCATTAATAACATCTTACAGCTGATGAGTTTGCATTAAAAATCTGCACTTTAAATAAAATACATTTTAATTATGTCACTGTTGGAATCCTTGATTCATTTTCCTAATACAAAACTCTGATGTCAGTAGTCTAAGCAGCCTTATTCATGGTTGTGCTGTGAATCATGTCATTTTGGACTTTTTATCATGCTTGTTATGTCTTGGCACAGCAGCCCTTTCTAATTAGGCAGCTCCAAATCTGTTGGACTTTAAGTCAACCCCCCAAATTTCCAGCCAGTCACTACAGTTCCTGAAAGCTGCAGACTAATGCATTCTGAAGGGTTATACAAATTAATAAACAAAATTGTCATTAACTTCTGCAAGAAAAAATGATTTTTAATCTTTTTTCTCAAATAGAAACCCCAAAGATCATAGTATTCTGTTTTAAATCCTTCTTGAGTGAAGTGAATGAGAGTAAAATGGAAGATGATCCACAAGAGAGTTTTGCATCTTTGAAATTCTATCTGACTCTTGAATTCAAGAATGGAAAATTAACTGGGGTTAGCTTCAGACTGGAATACTTGGAGAGTCCAGTCCTGAAATTTCATCCAAGGATTTCTCTGATCTACCTTCGTATATGCTTGAAAAACCCTGGTTGGGGTCCTACTGGCAGAAACATCACCACCAGCAGATCAACATGTATAAAAGCAATTCTCCTAGCCCTTCAGCAGAACATTTCTGCATAAGCAAGGGTGAATATTTTTGTTCATTCTGAATTCCAACCAACAGATTAGGATTATTCTCTAAAGTTTTGATTGATTAAAAAAATCTGCAGCTATGTGGGAATCTAATTTGAAGACATTCTTTTGTAGGAAAGGAATAAGATACAGCATACTTAAACACCATCTGTATCATCTAATATAAGTGGCTCTTAGGAAGAAAGAAAGGAAGGAAGATAAATAGATGCTCACACAAGCAGAAAGTGTTTTACAGCAGCTATCTAGAACAGGGGTCCCCAACCCCTGATCTATGGACCAGTACTGGGCTGTAGCATGCCAGCAAATGGTCCGCACAAAGAAACAAAGGCCCATCCGCGGGATGCAGGCAGCACACAAAACCACGCTCCCTCTGGTCCGCGGAAAAACCTCTCTCCATGGAACTGGTCCCTGGTACCCAAAAGGTTGGGGACCTCTGATCTAGAATTACTGTAGCATTTACACACTGGTGACCACTAATTCTAAATTAAAGATTATGTAGTGGAAGCAACTTTTTCAAATGAGCAAATGGAATCATTATACAGTGGACAATGTGGGAATGAATTTTTCATATGCCCAGTTCTTGTTGAGGGAAAATAAGAATAGCAATCAGAACACCCCTTCGATTACCATCTCACATGGAAAAATGAAAAGAAGCAGAGGGGCTGAGTTTTTTTTTTTATTGTTAAGGAAATTTAATTCTTATGTGAACCCAATGAATTGTCTTAACTTTAGGCATACTTAGTCACAGTGGATGTTACTTGTATTCTTTGATATAGAAACAAAGCAGGGACAAGATTTGGAGTTTAAGCAATAGATCATAAACCTAAGGGAATTGTGGCAAAATGGGTATTAATTTGTTCAGTTACATTTTTTTTAATTAAGTAGCAACTTTGTAGGTTTCATTTATTTAAAATTTTCAAATTGTGTGTATTATCCTACAAGTAACATGATTTAAAAGAATGGAAGACCCGTACCCACCAACCTTCTCTACAGATCGGGCATTTGCCTGATCTGTATAATTTGAAAATGTTTAGGGTAAAAAGCTTTCTTAGAGCTCTTGGCTCAGGCCTGAATCACACTGCTGACCTTGATTGCTCATTTGTTGTCTCAGCCCAATCTCTTCAGGAACCCAGATAATTTGCTTTGCATGGAAAATGCTGCTGACATTTCCCATTAAAGATATCAGATAGCGGTGGATGGGAAAGGGCACTGCTACCACAAATCACAATTTAAACATGGTAAATTGGAATAAAAGCTTGACTTTAATAAGATGGTTTTTAGGTAATTTCAAAAAGGATTGTGAAAATATAAAATATGTGAGGTAAATGCAACCACAATTTATTTGCCCCCAACTCTTCAAATAATACATGACTTTTTCTGGAAACCTCAGGTACTGTGCCCACATTAGAGGTCCAAATTTAATTTAATTTAATTTTTTTCCACTTCTAGCCTACCTAGGATAAATATAGCATAGTTGTTTTTATTTTAACCTTTCTCTTCAAATCATTATCTTAATATTTTAAGCTATGGTAACAAATGCTTTCCAAGCAATCAATATTTCCTCACGTTATCTCCTTCCCTTCACACACACACACCTGCAATATTGCTCAGCACCTGATGTTTGACTGTCTGCTGAATATAAGTACTGGACTCAAATAACACATTCTTAATCTGTATGCACAACAGGGAAGTCCAGATTTAATCACCCACATTGCAATCAATGGGTTAATGACTAGTCTACTGTGTTGGATCCAATTTATTATTTATTCCTCCATTCTGCAGGAAAAAATTAGAAATATGTTTAGATGTTTGTGTTCCTTAAGAACATGAAGCTCTGCCGATATGAAATGTCTTTATAACTATTTATTCACATTTGAGTTAAGCAGATTCAAACGATTGAGCAGATGCAAACAGTCACAATCCATTCCATAGCATTTCAGAGAATAACGCAATGTTTTAATCTTTAACAGGAATGCTCGCCCTATGCAGCCCATCTCTATGATGCCGAGAACCCCCAGACGCCCCTTCGAAACCTCCCTGGCCTTTGTTTTGACTACTGCTCAGAATTCCATCTCTATTGCCGTTCGGCAATCACACTGCTTACAGATGACAGGCACATTCAAAAATGGTGTGAGAAGAACAGGACCCATTTCTGCAACATCTTAAACATTCAGGACAAAGACTATTGCTTCCCTGATGTACTGAAGAACACTGACCTAAATGATAACTTGGGCGCTGTGGTGGCAGACAAGAAAGGTTGCCTTCAACTGTGCCTCAAAGAAGTGGCCAATGGGCTAAGGAATCCAGTGCTCATGGTGCATGCCAATGACAATAGCCATCGAATGTTTGCAGCTGAACAAGTGGGCCTTGTGTGGGTTTACCTCCCAGATGGAAGTAGATTAGAAGAACCTTTTCTAGACATTAAGCAATTGGTGCTGACTACCCCCTGGGTTGGGGATGAGAGGGGCTTCCTTGGGATGGCTTTCCATCCCCAATACAGAGAAAATGGGAAATTCTACATCTATTATTCCTACCAGGACAAGAAAAAAGTGGAAAAAATCAGGATTAGTGAACTGATGGTCTCCACATCGGATGTCAACAAGGCGGATGTAACCACAGAAAGGTAATAACGCCTTTCCTCAACTTGCTTTCTTCCAGGTCTGGAGGACATATTTGCTCATTTCATTTACATAAAATCTTATAAGACAGGATAGACCAAAACAGAATACTAAGACCATGGATAACCCATTTCAAAATAAATAAATCAAATTAAGAACCACTTATACAAAGTGATTATGCATGTCATCTATTTTTCTGCTGCTAAGCAAGAGAAGTAACATTGTGGTATTAAGCCAAGAACACATCTATCTATGGTGCACATCACTCTTTAGCCCACATCATTTCAGAGCAGTGGTTTTTAACTGTTTGTGACTCTGAATCTAACTAAAACTCTGGTCGATAAACAGGCTTTTCTGTTGTTTTTGCTGAGGTATGGCATAACAGATGTTTTAGGATCCTGATTTAGAAGCTGATCAACCAATGTCGTATTCAAAACTAGGGCCATTCATGAAGGCACAGAGAGGTCCTAAAAAAAAGGTTCATGAGACCATGTTATTTTTAACCCTGAAACCATGCTTGAATATTCCCTTTTCAAAAGACAGGGAGAGTCATGAATCCATTCTGAGATAATAATGGCTTATGCAGAAGACCATTCAGAGCTTCAATCATACTCCAGAAGCAGCAGCAAGGCTGCTATTGCATCCAGAGTTGTGCAGACTAACAGTTTGGATTCAAAATATATAAAAAAACAATAATACTTTTCTTGAAAATTACAATCTGTCTACAATCATGGAAGCATAGATGCTGATAGACATTGTGTCCTGACCCAGGTTTTATTATGTGCCTCTGATCAGCAAAAGAATGCTAATATCCTTTCTTTGTTTAGTGTAAGAAAAGTTAAACAAAAGCACTAAGTTGATAAGCTGTTGTAGTTAATCCTTGAATAAATAATCTACTTGCAAAGAATCCTTGAAAGTCATCCAAGGCATCCAACTTTATCTGTTTTTTCTTCTTCCCCTTGCATATTGTTTCTCTTTTCTTCTTTAGGAATCTCTTAGAGATTGAACAACCAGCTGCAAATCATAATGGCGGAGCGATCCTGTTTGGACTAGATGGTTACTTGTATCTGTTTACTGGAGATGGAGGGAAAGCTGGGGACCCTTTTGGTAAATTTGGAAATGCTCAAAACAAGTAAATATATTCACCTTTGATTGCATTTAAATGTGAATGGTTATATGGGAAGTTTGTTAATATAAACAGTTCAATAAAGTTAATTATTGCAATTATTGTAAATTAATTTTTATTGAACTTTACTTTTAATATTGAGAGCCAGTTTGGTGCATTAGTTAACCCATCAGGTTAAAAACTGGGAGACTGTGAATTCTAGTCCTGCCTTGGGCACAAAGCCAGCTGCATGACCTTGGGCCAGTCACTTTCTCTCAGCCCTAGGAAGGAGGCAATAGCAAAACACTTCTAAAAAACTTTGCCAAGAAAACTTCAGGGGCAGTCTGTTCAGGCAGTCTCCAAAAATCAGATATAATTGAACCAAAGGGGAAAAAAATCTTTCTATCAGTTTTTAAAACTATTTAATAAAACTGTTTTAAATGTTATTGATAAAATGGCAGGTGTGCGCCTTTCAAATAATTCTGCAATTTATTAATATAAGCTATTAAATAAAGTTACTGGCATATGCCAATAGTCCCCTATAACAGTGAAAAATATTTATCAGAACATATATTCAATGCATGGTAAGCAAACAGACAAACCAATTAGATTTCTTAATATACTGCTCACATTCAAATAGTATATTGTAAATATTAGTATTCTGTATGTGGAGATCAAGCCTTGGCTTAAGATTTCATTCAGGAGTTGAGGAGTTCCATGATGAAATAAAAAATAAACCAAGATTTTCTCTGCTTCCCAAACCAGGATAAATCTCTATTGACAACTACTCTTCACAATTACTGTATTATTTGCTGAGTAGTACATTATATTATTTCATCTATAGCAGTTTAAACCAAACCAAACTGCTTATCCATTTTTAACTTTTTGTAGACTTAAGTTGTTTGTCCATGCCTTTAACAGTGCCTTTTTACGTCTTGGTTTTTTTTTAGGAGTAGCTTGTTAGGGAAAGTTTTACGGATTGATGTGGATGGAAGAGGTCCCCAGGGGAAGCCCTACCGCATTCCCAATGACAATCCATTTTCCTCGGATCCCAAAGCTCGCCCTGAAGTCTATGCATATGGTGTGAGGAACATGTGGCGCTGCTCTGTGGATCGTGGAGATCCACTCAGTCAGAAGGGAAAGGGACGAATTTTCTGTGGAGACGTCGGCCAGAACAGATTTGAAGAAGTGGATATAATTATTAAAGGAGGGAACTATGGTTGGAGAGCCAAGGAAGGATTTGAGTGCTATGACACAAAACTGTGTCAAACTTCCTCATTAGGTAAGTATTAATTTCCTTGTGAGTTACACAATGACAATAAAGATATTCTATTCTATTACAACATCTCAAGGCTTCTAATAAGATGAACACCAATGTGTAGGCATCTATAGCAACTTACTACTGTCATTAAAACAATAAAAGCAGTGTTATGGCATGAAACCCTTTTCATGCATGCATGTAACATCACAATACGCATACAAAAGGGATGTGTGAAGCTGCTTTCAGTATTTTACAGCCCTCCTCCCCTTGCCTGCTTCTTACACGCTGCTGTTTTCTTAGAAGAAAATGAAGGCAAGGCTCAACCTATTGCTGAAAACAGACAAAAGAATAACTAATCAAAAATACACATACGTAACTCCACATAAGCAATCATGGCACTACCTACATTTAAAAGTGTTGCAGAAAAGGCTAACCTTCACCAATGCATGACCCTATTTCTGCCAGCCTGGTCCAAATAACAAGTAGTGATATCCCAAAGACTTGCCAGTATTTGCTTGGCACAAAGACTCATAGAATGCAAGATATAGCACTAGAATATTAGGAAGTGGGTTCCCACCCACTATGTGTTCTCCAAATCATAAAAAAAAACCTACTTAGCATGTTTATGTGTTGCTAAAAAAACTGGCATGGAGCACAGAGTCTGTCAGATCAAAAGTCTACATTAAGCCATCCATTTCCTAAGAGATGCAGGCATCCTCAGGATGTTTTTCTCAAAATGGCAAAATGTGTTGTGGAGTTGTGTCACCAGTTCCGCCTCTCTACCAAAAGGTGGATCATGCAGCTTGTAACCATATGTTGGTTTGGGGATTTGGCCTTCCATAGACTTTCTCTGCAAACACTGCAGCTAAGATCTTTCCTGAGTTTCTAAATGAGTGTGTTACTTCTATATATGTCAATCAAGTAGAAAGCCCTGCCTATAAACATTTTAACGTTTTGTTTATCTCTTAAAATAAATGAGCAAACAAATAATCTTTAAATAGATATTTGGACAGGCCTATTCCTTGTAAGACTGTTTACATACTATGTTGCAGTTATAGTTGGGTCGAATGACAAGTGCATTAAGAACACTTAGTGTACTTAATCAAGAATAATATCAGGCAAATAAATTTTCTCCGAGCAACACATAGTAGAAAACAATACCTGTATGCATGCTTACTGCTCAGAGAAATGGTGCTCTATGCCAGAGGTTCCCAACCTTTTGGGCACCAAGGACTGGTTACATGGAGAGAGGTTTTTCCGTGGAATGGAGGGGATGTGGTTTTGTGTGCTGCCTGCATCCTGTGGATGGGGCTTTCCTTGTTTGTGCAGACCTGTTGCTGGCATGCCACGGCCCAGTACTGGTCCACAGACCGGGGATTGGGGACCCCTGCTCTACGCTACTATTAATTGTGTACCCTGAAAGGACCACTGCCCTGTTTCTGAGATACTATTCTCCCAATAAACCTTTCTTAACTTGGATTTGTTTTGTATAGCTATAAATCTTGAGGTTCATCCTCCTCTGCAGAAGTGGTGCTGGTTTAGCTATTTAAGGATTGACCCAATGGAAATTTAGATTCTTATTAGTAGATACTAATCAGAGGTTAACACTGACATTGCTCTTGATCAAGATACAGAAGGATCTTGACAGACGTGAACATTGGGCACTATCTAACAAAATGAAATTCAATGGAGAAAAAAAGTAAGGTTCTACATTTAAGCAAGAATAACCAAATGCACAGGTATAGTATAGGTGGTACCTTGCTCAATAGTAGTAACTGTGAGAGTGATTTTGAAGTCCTAGTGGACAATCACTTAAATATGAGCCAGCAGTGTGCTGTAGCTGTCAAAAAAGCCAACACAGTGCTAGGCTGCTTTAACAGAGGGATAGAATCAAGATCACGTGAAGTGTTAATACCACTTTACAATGCCTTGGTAAGGCCATACTTGGAATACTGCATCCAGTTTTGGTCACCACAATGTAAAAAAGATGTTGGGACTCTAGAATGAGTGCAGATAAGAGCAACAAAGATGATTAGGGGACTGGAGGCTAAAACATATAAGGAACGGTTGCTGGAATTGGGTATGTCTAGTTTAATGAAGAGAAGGACGAGGGGTGACATGATAGCAGAGTTCCAATATCTCAGGGGCTGCCACAAAGAAGAGGGAGTCAAGCTATTCTCCAAAGCACATGAAGGCAGCACAAGAAGCAATGGATGGAAACTAATCAAAGAGAGAAGCAACCTAGAACTAAGGAGAAATTTCCTGACAGTTAGAACAATTAATCAGTGGAATAACCTGCCTCCAGAAGTTGTGAATGCTCCAACACTGGCGGTTCTTAAGAAAAGACTGGACACCATTTGTCTGAAATGGTATAGGGTTTCCTGCCAGAGCAGGGGGTTCGACTAGAAGACCTCCAAGGTCCCTTCCAACTTTTTTATTATTATTATTATTATTATTATTATTATTATTATTATTATTATTATTATTATTATTATTATTATTATTATTATTGCTGTTGTTGTTGTTGTTGTTGTTGTTGTTGTTGTACATTTGTTTGCTTCTTTTTAGATCATCAGACAATTTCAGTTGAGTAACTTCTATTTTTTTTTTTTAACAGAGGATGTACTTCCAATATTTTCTTATGGACGTTCTGTAGGAAAATCAGTCACTGGTGGATATGTTTATCAAGGGTGTGAGTCTCCAAACCTCAATGGCCTTTACATTTTTGGTGACTTTATGAATGGGTAAGGAGGACAGTTATTTCCTTTTACTTTTAAATACACTAACATGTGTAATACATGAAGAAGGACAAAGTTTATTGGTCACAAATAAACTTTATGATCAGATAAAATTCTGTTTATCTTGCCTGAGTATGCAAAACATTTGTTTCTTTTTGACTGTTCTCAGTGTTGCCCATTATGAAAATTATTTATTTATCAATTAAATGTATATAACATCTATCTCACTGTTGAGGTGAGATAATTATGCTTATTAAATTCTGCAATTCCCATCAAATTTCAAGCGGTTCTTTATCAGCATTTACTTCAAACTATGGCTATCCATTACAGACAGTCTGAAAAGATGGCTGTCCAAGCTATAGGTCTTTAGCACATTCAGCCCAAATATGTATCTGGGATTATATATCTGAAGATAGTTACCATTAGGTAAAAGCCAGTGGCTAGCAAAACATCAAAGTACAGGAAGTGACCATGGTAGAGAAGTTCAACATCATCTTTCTAAAGGTCTTCTTCCAATTCTAACTGCTGTCACTGTGTACATAAAGTTTTATCACCTAGTTTTTGACAGTTCTCATCAGGCAGTGCTATGTCTCAGTTGCAGACATTCAGGTAACCATTCCTTCAAGACAGAGAGAATCATCAGAAAATGAATGTCCTTCCCACGGGTACAAAATCATGGATCTACATCTAAAAATCTATATCATAGAGTCAGTTCTGATAGGGAAAATATATAGAAGTTACTTAAATGGAATAGAGCAATAGATGGCAACTTATTGCCCATCACATCTAATTCACATCATATCTAATTAGTATGTTCAGTAGTCAAGGATAATGGGAGTATTCTCTAATAGCATCTGAAGGGTCACAAACTCCCTATTTCTGGTGTAAGGGTCAGAACTTGAGGGGGCAAATCAGGAGATTCAAGTGGAGGCTTCCAGGTCAAACAGAACTTTATTTGGCCAATAGTAGTTGCTGGGTGGAACACTGTCTGAAACACTGGGAGCTGCATCCAGAAGTGCCACACAGTGGTCAGTTAGGCACCTCTATCTATATACAGATAACAACCAATCACAAGGTGACACTTGTTGGCACACAGAATGTTGACCAATCATCTTTCATTACTTTCCTGCTCTTTCCCGTCTCTGGGTCTGTATACGTGATCTTCCTGCCTTCACAAAATGGTGTCCCTAACGCAAGCACAGTTTGCAGAAGCAAAATGGTGATCATTAAGCTAATAACAAGAATAACCTTTTGTACAATCCCTATGCTGGGTAATAGAGAAATATAGGAAGTGATTTAAGTTGAGTCACAATATTGATCCTTGTAATTCAGTTTTGTTACACTGAAGTTCTAGTTTAAGCTTTTAGATGAAAGTTTTAAAGACCTTTTGGGGATTTTTTTAGAGAGGCTGGGGGTTGAATCTGGGATTTTTTACATGGAAGCAGATGCTCCAACACAGGCCTATGGCCTTTCCTAAGTGAATGCAGTAGGGTGTGTGGCTCAGGATCACCAAGGTTTAAATTCATTTCTGCTTGAATTAAGAAGGGACCCTCGTTTTGTAGATATTGCATGTACCACCATTATTTTTTAAAACTTCAAACTATCATGGGATTGCAAAATAAAAATAAGGTTTAACTTTCTTTCCCCATTCAGTCGACTTATGGCTTTGCGGGAAGATGAGAGAACAAATACATGGAAGAAACAAGATATTTGCATTGGTAGCATGAAAGCCTGTGCTTTTCCAGGGCTCATTAGTTCCTACAGCAAATTTATAATCTCTTTTGCAGAGGATGAAGCAGGTAATCTGTTTCTTAAATCTTATTTTCCAAATCAAAGAAGTATATGATTAGTACAGGGATACCTCAGTCACTGTCTTGCCAAAACTGAATCTGCCATCTGGTCTGAAGCCATAGAGATGATCTGCTGGGAATCTTACCTGCCATGACAGATTTATGGGTGGAAGATAGAGGATAGGCCTTTTCTATAATAATGTCCATGCTCTGGAGCAGATTTCACAAAGGAGTTAAAAAAGTATTATTTTACTAAACCTTTGGCTTGAATTTATTGGGTATGTATGCATCTTTTCATTTGATTTTTATTTACCATGCTTTCTGTTTTATTCTTGCTTTGTTTACTGCCAAGATGTTTTAATTGTTTGGGGCAGTCTACACATATTGTATCCACTGCATGTATGTGTAATTACGTAACTAATTAAACTTGTTCTGCATTTGTGGCAACTTTCCAAAGCATGTCTTTGATCACAGACAACATTTTTGAATAGATGGACATGCTTAAAAGGTTTAGAGGTTGCTGTGGATGCTCTCACAAAATGGCTATTGCAGAAATATTTGCAAAATTACTATTATGACCAGTCCTCAAAAACCATTTATCAGAATGCAACCTGTTAGGTTGCTCCTGCCAAGTCTTTGGGTCTCACAGATATATTTTTAATATGTTAATTTACCTATATATTGTCTCCCATCAAATAGACATAGTCCCAAAGTCCTGAGCATCAGCTGCCATCTAATTTACTTCCTAAGGATGCCTGTGGGCTAATGTGAGGCACATAGCTCAACCTAGAACCAAAAATTACACTTGAGGCTGATACTGTAAGCCACTTTACCATTAAAATATGCTTTTAAAATTAAAAATATCTTTAAAAATTTAAAGTGAGGAGCAGATGCCAAGAGAAATGTCTGGTCATTCATGCTGCATAGTTCTATACAAAATAGAGCATTGTTCTTGCTTGTTTTAAAGTAGAGGTGGGCAGACATGGTCAACTAGCAATCAATAAAGCCAAATCAACTATATTTATTCTCTTACCAATAACCTAAAACCTTCCAGCTTTATATCTGCCAGAAATTGCAAGAACAGGAGTTGGAAAGAAACACAGACTGGATGGCTATAGTACTCAGCTACCTTCAGCCTTGATGTGACCTATAACATGAGCCAGCCAAAGGAGAAATTACATCCTAACAACCAATTCAGTCTTGTCCAAAATAGTCCCGTTACACATCCTTCCTTCTGTTTTCTCCAGGTGAACTTTATTTTATGGCTACATCTTATCCAAGTGCCTATGCGCCACGTGGCTCTATTTACAAATTTGTGGATCCAGCAAGGTTGGTACCTCTTCCAAGATGTTGAAACTTTTTTCTTGAGCTACTGTAAAAGAAAAAAGAAGAAAGAAAGCATCTGTAATTGCATAGACACTCTGATGAATCCATCTGACTTCAGTTTCATGAATGATATCCATGGATTAATTTACATTATTGATAAGTTACTCTTTTTTTCTTAATGAAGGAGTGCACAACTTTTATTTGTATTTTTTTTTCCTTTGCAGCTGGGAAAGCCTTTTCTCCCCTCACGGAGTAGGGAATGGAAGAGATTAAAGCCATACAGTATTTCTCATTAAAGATGTGTGGGCTTCAGCAGCTGGCTGGGAAATTCTGGGAGTTGGAGTCCACACGTCTTAAAATGGCCAAGGTTGAGAAACACTAGATTAGAGAGCACCGTCTGTATTAGTCCCGCATTGAAGCTTCCTGTTACTACAGCTGCTTCTCTGTAAAACAAAACCTGTCAGAAAAAGCCATTTAAGACTGAAAATGTTGAAAGAGATGAAATGCATTTAGTTATAAACTCTAATTTATGTTCTAACAACCTGAAAGATTGTTTCAATGATCTCAAAAACAGCTTGTTTACAGGGCCTGAACAAATCATTTGTATATAGCCCCACAACAAAAGCTTTATTTTCTCTGCTCAGAAGTCAAATGAGCATCAGTTCATGTGTGTGAGGGTATGTGGTGAAATCTGTAATATTTTAAAAAGCACCCTATTTAAAAATTATAGGTCATATCAATATATGTTCCATGTTCTGCTTTTTCACCATCCTGGTCCATTCTAACCCAAAAGCAAAGAAATTATATTAGTGTGACATATGAGTCATCCCATACTCTTGATGTTGGTTAGTTGTCTCAAAGAAGCACTTAAGGCTGAATTAATTGACTCGGCATCTCTCCTCCCACCAATCCAGAGGAGTGTTTATATTCCCATTAACATGGTAATAATAATAATAATAATAATAATAATAATAATGATGATGATGATGATGATGATGATGATGATGATGATGATGATGATGATGATGGTTCAAATAATCAGTGCTTTAAAAGAGGCAAGGGGATAAGCCTGGGCCTGTCCTCCAAAATCTGTTTAGTTCATCTCTCTGTGCATCTTGTTTTCATCACTGGAAGCTATCATGTTCTTCCAGTTCTTTCTGTTCTGTCTTGTTCTTATTTTAGAGGATAGTTTTATCCCAGCCAATGCCCTCCAGATGTGTTGGACTCTAATTTTCATCTGAAGCAAGTTGTAGTCCAACATATCTCACCAAGTGCCAGTTTAGGGAAGGCTGTGGTAAGCAAAACTGATCATCAAGGAAAGTTGGCCTGCAGGAGACTCTGCGGGATTGACAGCATGGAAAGCAGGCAAAAATATATCTTTCCATTCCATGTAAATTAGGCGTGTATTTATTTTAAAATGGAGGATTACCGTAGAATTTGTCTGCAACTGAGGAACAAGTCTAGGACAAACATGAAAACTCCATGAATAGACTTGAAGTGAAAGCATTGGATATATTCTACACAAGAGCAAGCCGCAGTAAGAAAAACAGCAGCAGGAAAAAAAAGCAGAAAAAATTATCTGCTGCTAGTTTTATGGAAGGATAGAAAAAAATGAACGTAGGAAATGTAATTTACAGTATTCTTTGAAAAAGGGAAATAGGAAATTTCAGGACTGGCATTTGAGCTATCGATTTCAGATGATTACAGGCAATTCTTGTTTAATGAACATTTGCAGTTACAACGTTAACTTTATAACCAATCCTCACATTTACAGCCTTTGAGGATCTGTACAGCAAAGAAAAGCTGAAGTAAAATAATAAACCCAGCCAGGATTTCACTTAGCGACTACCTTGCTTAATGAACTGAGTTGCTGGTCACAATTTTGGTCACTAAAAGAGGACTACCTGTATGTACAAAAGTAAAACTAGCATGCTGAGTCTATAGTTGAAGCTACTGATTTTGCTTTTAAATATGCCATAACTTTGAGTTGTTTGGATAGGAATTGTATGTATGCATACATGTATTTTAGGGTATGTGAAAACCTTTTGACTAAAACCTTTGAAAGAAGAAGGGATCAACATTGTCCATTCTATGCAATTGGCATCTGTTGCACATATCCGTACATTTAATTGATAATAAGTGTATTCTCTTATGTTCTCAGTAAAGTTGGGACATAAAATGATAACAGGTATGGGCTACTATAATGTCGAGGAGGCCAAATATAGGATTTAAACGTGAGTGAGAGAGATGTGATCCTTCAGAAGTTGGTTTATCCCTTTCATCATCCCATGTAGGCCAAGGGTTAGCCTCAAGGCCTGGTTTCCTTTAAGAGATGTGTGCCAACCAGGGCTTTTTTTCTCATAGAACGCCCAGAACGGAGTTCCGGCATCTTTTTTGGATGGAACCTTGTAGGGTAGGCAAGGCGGGTTGTATAACGTGTGTGAGTTCTGCCACCTTTTTTTTGTTCAAAAAAAGCACTGATGCTAATCATGATAGTCAAAAAGTACTATGCAATGTAACTATGGAAACCAACTCTTTGGTGGTGAGATGTCATATGACAGCTCTTTTCTAGCCACTTCTGGGGGCACTTATTTTTTCAAAATAGGCAGATGTCAAGGGAGGTTTATTTTACTCAGGAACTTTTTCAATCATGTTAATATGGTATATCAGCCACAGGTCTACCTTCCCTTTTTTCCTATAGCTATTTTTTTCTGACAAAAAAAATCCCCCAATTTTCAAACTCTTAATACATTTTGTGGCTGGATTAATATAGTTACTGTTATAATATGGTTTGTCTTCCTTCTGGCTAATCTATCTGTCTGTGTTTAAAGTCACAGTTAATTAGCAGAGCATGGAAAATATACAAAAGCAGCTATGATCTCATTGGCAGATTATGTAAATGAGGAATAATGTCCATTTTAATTAGAAAATATATTAACAAACATCCTTAATTAAAGCCATTATTCTGTCAAGGAAAGGATTAACATCAGGATTCAAGACAGGGCATCTAGAAAAGGGTCAAAATGGCAACTGCACTATTGAAGCCCACCCTTTTTAGGTATGTCCTGACTTTTTTGATACTGTCCTTTGGTCCCCATATTCAAAAGGAATAAAAATAACTTTAATAGCAAAAACGACAAAATGTCTTTTTTGCATTTACATTAAATTAATTGAATACAGTTATTACCTTCTTTGTATTTAATAATTTTCCTGTTTGGAAAGATCCCAAAAAAATCTGCATCGACTGCACACCTTTGAATTACTCAAAAATTAGGTAGCCTCCTAGGATAAAAAAACCGAAACTCTTTATCCACATTGAGATGCCCAGATGTATTTTTTTTGTGATCCAATTTGTGTTTTAGGAGAGCTCCACCAGGAAAATGTAAACAGAAGCCAGTTCCAGTGAAAACAAAGAGCAAGCGGATCCCATTTGTTCCAACTGCAAGTAAGTCAATAAGATTTGGGTTTGCTCTGCTGTTTATTTTCACTATGTAATAGTACAAATATTCAGACATACTGAAAGGAAAGATTTGTTCAGCTTTCAACACTTTTTTCCAGGTCCCAAGAAGTCAGTTCTTCAGCAAGAAATTGTACATTGTTTCTGTTCTATTGCCATCTCTTTCACATAATCCCTTGTCCAGACAATATAGTTGGTCAATGATTCGTGTGCTCATTTACTGATAACATGATAGCATGATTTGGTAGTGCTTCTTAATTTGTGGTAGATATATCATTGGAAGTAAGGAAAAATAGTTCAGGGTAGATGCAGCTTTTCTTCCCAAATGGGAAAAAAAACACTGGAAAGGGCAGAGGAGAGCCGAGATGATGGGCAAAGTTACTGATCTCTAATCAGATCCAACAAAGCAAAGGGAACTGAACATCTTTGCAAGTAATTCCTGGAAACCAGAACTGGAGTAACTTCTGGAACTTTTGAGTTTGAGAATCTAAATAATTAAATACATTCCCCTAACTCTAAAAAGAAATTTCCTGACAGTGAAAACAATCAGTGGGATGACTTGCCTCCAGAAGTTGTGGGTGCTCCAACGTGGGAGGTTTTTAAGAAGAGATTGCACAACCATTTGTCAAGAAAGGTATAAGGCAGTGATGGCGAACCTTTTAGAGACTGAGTGCCCAAAAAACGCCCCCCCGCCTGCTCCGCCTCCCACCATGCCTGCTCCGCCCCCACCCGCCTCCTGCCCCGCCCTCCCTCAGGGATATGCACCGCCTCCATGGCCCGCAGCAGATCACCAAGGCAGCCCTGCAGCACCATGGCAGCCACGCCCTCTGCTCACACCCTGCAGCATTATCTGCACACTATGGGGTGTGAGGGCGGAGTCATGTCCCTGCTGCCTGGCTATGTCCTTGGCTGCGCTGCTCCGTGTGGGCTGCACCCAGGGGTGATTCTCCTCCAGGGAGGCTGCTGGTGAGAAGGGGGCCACGGGGGGAGGCGGGACTGGGGCGACGGCACACGTGCCCACAGAGAGGGCTCTGAGTGCCGCCTCTGGCACCCATGCCATAGGTTCACCACCACTGGTATAACGTTTCCTGCTCCAGCAGGTAGTTGGACTAGAAGACCTCCAAGGTCTCTCCCAAGCCCTGGTGTCCTATGTTATTCTTTCCTTAGGTTTTGTTCATTATTTAGTTGTAGGTTTTGGTTTTGATACAAGGAGATATTGTTCTCAGAATGACAAACACTTTCAGTCCCATCAGCTTTTTTTTTTTAAAGTGATAACATTGTCAATAGTGGCACTGCATTTTAATGTTCTTAAGTCTTACCTTAACTGATAAATAT
Organism: Protobothrops mucrosquamatus; assembly: GCF_001527695.2. Classification (NCBI taxonomy): domain Eukaryota; kingdom Metazoa; phylum Chordata; class Lepidosauria; order Squamata; family Viperidae; genus Protobothrops; species Protobothrops mucrosquamatus. The sequence continues at coordinate 533,745 of NW_015386365.1, read as the reverse complement.
AATAAAGAACTAAACAGCTTTCCTCCTCCTGTTGGAAAGGTTATCTGGTGATGCAAATATCTGTGGTCACATCACATGTTGGTACGGTTGATATGTCTTATTTCCTTTCTGGACTTTTGTTTTAATTATATAAGGCCTATGTTGGACACTATAGTCTTCTCTGGAAATGTGTCGTTGATTTTCAGCAACTATATTGCTGAATTTGGGGCCAAAATAATGAGTTTGAGGGTCACAGGAAATCATGGCTTTGTAGACTATTTGTCCACATTAAATGCTTGATTTAGGCAATACTGTTTGCTGATTCCCTCCCGTAAAGTTACACTTTTACCCCCAAATATCTACAGATATGGGCACGGCATTTAAAGATGTTTATAAGTTCATACTTTTTCTTTAATCTGCTACCCAGATCAACCTTTCAAATATAATGCCTATGGTTGAATGAAAACATGATCTTACCTTCCACTACTTTTGCGAATAAGGGAAAAATGTGGGAGGGGTGTATTGCTTGCTTTAAGGCAGCATTTGTAAGTAGTCAATCTGCTAAAGTGAGTTATGACCTTTTAAACCATATTTTCTCAGAGACTGTGCCTGAACTGATCAAAGAGCGCCTTGCAACCAAGTCTTCCAAAACAGTTGTCCGTTCTACAGAACGTCCCCCGGCTTCTTCTGGGCAGAAACGGAAGAAGCCTGCATCTCATAGAAAATCTTTGACTCATGGCTCAGCAACTCCTACACAGTCTGGTAAAAAGCCGCCAACAGCACAGCATCCCAAAGGCCGGGGTTCCCAAGCCAAATCTGATGGGCGAACACAAAAGGAGAAAGCAAGAACTCAGCCCCACCAGAAGAGAAAATCACAGTTACCTGGAGCCCTAAAGAAACCGTCACCGTCTCCAAAGCTGAAGTCAGCAGCTAAGGAGAAAACACTGAAGAAGGGAAAGAAGAAAGGTAGGGTCAGTGCAAGAAGTTCTGTTTGAACATCCAAAATACTTCCAAGAATCAAAAGAAGGGAATCTGGATAGGATTGCCAAGTGACTCATTTTACTTCCAAGAAAGTGAATCAGAATAGCATATAGATTTTATACAAAACATTTTTAACCTGAATCTACGCATCTTTTCAGCCACTGACCACACCAGATATGTTATATACATTTAAATGCTTAATTGTTTAAATGTTTACAACTGGGAGTTGTAACCATCCCANCAATTAAAAGTAATTAAAACCCCTATAAAATCCCCTAGGCCAGTCCCGCTTGCTGGAACAACCACGTCTTGAGGGCGCGGCGGAAGGAAGGGAGATCAGGGATCACCCTGATCTCTGGGGGCAGTTCGTTCCAGAGGGTGGGAGCTCCCACAGAGAAGGCCCTCCCCCTTGGGGTCGCCAGCCGGCACTGCCTGGCCAATGGTACCCTGAGGAGACCCACTCTGTGAGAGCGTACAGGTCGGTGGGGGGTAATCTGTGGCAGGAGGCGGTCTCGAAGGTAACCAGGTCCGGTGCCATGGAGCGCTTTAAAGATAATAACCAACACCTTGAAGCGCACCCGGAAGGCCACCGGTAGCCAATGCAGCTCGCGCAGAATACATTCCCCTCAACTCTAAAAAGAAATTTCCTGACAGTGAAAACAATCAGTGGGATGACTTGCCTCCAGAAGTTGTGGGTGCTCCAACGTGGGAGGTTTTTAAGAAGAGATTGCACAACCATTTGTCAGGAAAGGTATAAGGCAGTGATGGCGAACCTTTTAGAGACTAAGTGCCCAAAAAACGCCCCCCGCCTGCTCCGCCTCCCACCATGCCTGCTCTGCCCCCACCCACCCCCTGCCCCGCCCTCCCGCAGGGATATGCACCGCCTCCATGGCCCGCAGCAGATCACCAAGGCAGCCCTGCAGCACCATGGCAGCCACGCCCTCTGCTCATACCCCGCAGCATCATCTGCACACTATGGGGTGTGAGGGCGGAGTCGTGTCCCTGCTGCCCGGCTATGTCCTTGGCTGCGCTGCTCTGTGTGGGCTGCACCCAGGGGTGATTCTCCTCCAGGGAGTCTGCTGGTGAGAAGGGGGCCACGGGGGGAGGCATGACTGGGGCGACGGCATGCGTGCCCACAGAGAGGGCTCTGAGTGCCGCCTCTGGCACCCGTGCCATAGGTTCGCCACCACTGGTATAAGGTTTCCTGCTCCAGCAGGGAGTTGGACTAGAAGACCTCCAAGGTCTCTCCCAAACCCTGGTGTTCTATGTTATTCTTTCCTTAGGTTTTGTTCATTATTTAGTTGTAGGTTTTGGTTTTGATACAAGGAGATACTGTTCTCAGAATGACAAACACTTTCAGTCCCATCAGCTTTTTTTTTTTTTAAAAAGTGATAACATTGTCAATAGTGGCACTGCATTTTAATGTTCTTAAGTCTTACCTTAACTGATAAATATAATAAAGAACTAAACAGCTTTCCTCCTCCTGTTGGAAAGGTTATCTGATGATGCAAATATCTGTGGTCACATCACATGTTGGTACGGTTGATATGCCTTATTTCCTCTCTGGACTTTTGTTTTAATTATATAAGACCTATGTTGGAGCTTACACTATAGTCTTCTCTGGAAATGTGTCGTTGATTTTCAGCAACTATATTGCTGAATTTGGGGCCAAAATAATGAGTTTGAGGGTCACAGGAAATCATGGCTTTGTAGACTATTTGTCCACATTAAATGCTTGATTTAGGCAATACTGTTTGCTGATTCCCTCCCGTAAAGTTGCACTTTTACCCAGGGCTTTTTTTCTCGGAGAAAAGGTGGCGGAACTCAAACCTGGCCACGCCCTCATCAAACCCTAGGACCGCCCCTTTAGAGAACAGGAATGCAAGTAAAATTTGGGAGGGGCTATTTCCGGTGTGGGAGGGGCTATTTCCGGTGCGGCCGGCCCGGAAAAAGGTGCCGGAACGCGGTTCCGCTGCGTTCCGGCTGA
>NW_015386365.1:513533-530181 GCF_001527695.2 Protobothrops mucrosquamatus | reverse complement strand
AGAAGGGAATCTGGATAGGATTGCCAAGTGACTCATTTTACTTCCAAGAAAGTGAATCAGAATAGCATATAGATTTTATACAAAACATTTTTAACCTGAATCTACGCATCTTTTCAGCCACTGACCACACCAGATATGTTATATACATTTAAATGCTTAATTGTTTAAATGTTTACAACTGGGAGTTGTAACCATCCCAGATGTTTTCCAGTTTACTGCTCTGCACAGATCTTTCTCTGAGAATTGCTTAGTGAATTTGAACAGGCACTCTAGTGAACACTTACTACAGTCCACCAAAAGTACAACTGTATCATGTGAGAATGGATTTGCTCCCTTTTTCGGAAAAACCAGACCCTTGATGACTTCCTTGGAAAAAGCATCCCTAAGAACACAGAGAGCTGCAGTTTAAGAGCTCGTTTTTGGCAAAGGAGGAAGGGCTGAGCAAATGAGGAAAGCTGGTTTTATCTCAAGAATGAAATCTTCTATTTTTTCTTCTAAAATGTTTGCATTTTTACAAGAGAAATAAAAATGACCAAATGCTACTCAATCTTTTATATTTCAATGATGCCACCCCAAAAATTGAATTTTTAAAATGAGCGATAGCATACAGTCCAAGAGTTTTTAAAAGGTTCTTTCTCTCTCTCTTTGTATTCTATTAAATACAGATTGAACAAAAAAAAAAAGAAAGTAAGTGTTTGTGGTTTCTGTGAGACTATTGCAAGAATATAGATGTTAATCAGAGGAAATTTTATACATCAAAGTCTTCTCCATCTCTAAAATGAATGTCCCTGTGGACTATGGTCTGGATTTCATCTCTCTCACCTTCTCCATGCTGGTGCCTCCCAGATGTGTTATAGCAAAACTCCCCCAATCCTGGTTGCATTGCTAATTGTGCTGGCTGAGATTTATGGGAATCACAACACAACATCCACGGAGGAGACTTTGCTTTGAGAAGGCAGATTGCCTCTATATGCTAATAGAGAATTCCCTTTTCAGGTATTGAGCCTTATTAACCAGTCTAATGTTGCTCAGACTATCTGCTAATTTGTGAAAGGGGTGTATGTGTGTTGGTGTTGGTGTAGTAACCTCAAATAACCCCCTAAAAGAAATGCAGCGGGAGAACTAAAGAGAGCACAGTTGTCTGTCAGTCTGAGCTGAAACACCCCGTCCCCCATGTTGTTGCAATCCTTGCGTGATCATAGAATCATAGAATAACAGGGTTAGAAGGGACCTTGGAGGTCATCTAGTCCAACCCCGTGCTCAAGCAGGAGACCCTTACAGAATTGTAGAATAACAGAATTGGGAGGGACCTTGGAGGTCATCCAGTCCAACCCCCCACCCAAACAGGAGACCCCCCCACCACCTCAAACAACTGACTTGTCCAGTCTCCTCCAAAAAAACCTGTAGCGATGAAGCACCCACTGGATGGGGAGCAGGAAGCCTCCGATATAAAACCACCGGATAGGTGACTTCAGACCCAGTTGCTTTCTGGACCCACCATACTTCACTTTTTCCATAACAGCCTGTAAGAGAAATTGGACTCAGGGATTCGGGCGGAATATAAATCTGACTAATGAATAGACATCCAAATCCTGTCTGGGCGTCATGGGAACAGGGGATGATAGGCTAAGTCAGGGGTAGGCAACCTTGGCTCTTTTATGACTCGTGGACTTCAACTCCCAGAATTCCTGAGCCAGCATTGCTGGCTCAGGAATTCTGGGAGTTGAAGTCCACGAGTCATAAAAGAGCCAAGGTTGCCTACCCCTGGGCTAAGTATTCCAACTGTGTGCTCAGGAGGCTGATTTTTTTTCTTTCTTGTTCCACATAAATCTTTCTCGGCTGCCACTGCCCTTTTCACCATATTCCTTGATCAGCAGCCCCACCTGCTGGTCCTATCGTGGAAAGACAACTTACACCACAGATTTTATACAACTCGCTCACTTCTTATTGTTCTTCGGACCTAAAATTCACTTGGGATCCTAGCTGATTAAGCATCGTTTTTGCGCGCGAAGCAGTCGTTCGAGGCAGCACCCGATTTCAAGATATAGATAAATCAAAATGTTTTGATTTCACCCCGCACCAACTAAGCTATTTGAAAAAAAATCTCTTCGGTTGTCAGTATTTTGCAATCAGAAATTGAACTTGTTTGTGGATAACAGAGCTGTCATCGACCTTAAATTTCTATATTGAACGTGTTGTGTTAAATTGCAGACAGAACACTTTGAAAAAACAACACTGAATAAAGTGTTTAAGAAAAATGCTAAGGCCCCAGCGAGGATCGAACTCACGACCCCTGGTTTACAAGACCAGTGCTCTAACCACTGAGCTATGGAGCCACCTATCATCTTGGCTTATCTAGATGAATGGTACAGTACTGTTCTTCGAATATGTTCACTCATTCCATCGATTTCTCTAAATCGACGATATAGTGAAGATTGAATTAACTCCACTTTTCAGCCAGAGACTTGAGACCGCGCTGGATAATACAGTTTACAGAGACAAGTCGACTTCCGGCCTATTATGTGCTGTAACATGAAACCATTTCATTAAAAACAGGAATAAATACTCAGCAGGCAACCAAGAACGACTAGGTCTGTATTTCTGGAAGATAAAAACATAGAAGTACATCATAGCAGAGCTATTTATGACACTTTTATTATTATGTATGGCAATCTACAGTTAGATTCATAGCCTAAGACAGTGTTTTTCAACCTTGACAATTTTAAGGCATGTGGACTTCAACTCCCAGAATTCCACAGCCAGCATTGCTGGCTGTGGAATTCTGGGAGTTGAAGTCCACATGCCTTAAAATTGTCAAGGTTGAAAAACACTGGCCTAAGACTAGTGGAAATTTAATAATTCAAGTCCTAACCAAGGACGTAAGAATCACTAAGGCAATGTCTAAGAATATTATAGGCAGTTCCAAGGAGGATTTGTGTGTGTGTGTGTGTGTGTTCAGGTGTGATAAATTCAATATTTCCACATATTGAGAAGCCCTTGAAGTATCACTCTGAGGACTCCAATCACTGTTGGTGTAACAACGGATTTCTTTTTCATAAGTGTTCAAGCTCAATCTGCAGGTATCAATATTTTTTTATTTTTCCCAATTGCTTTTTCTGAATCCTAGCATCATCTGGAATGAACCAGACTTTCTTCTTGTCAATAACCATTATATCAGGCATATCACAAACAGGATGCCTCTCTTTTTAAATCTTAAAGTCCTACAAGATCTTAACCAGGTCATTTCCCAAAATCTTCCCAATGTGATGGTGCCGGTAGGTTTCACTACATTGAAATCTAAGTTTCCAATAAATAATTCTGGTAACTCCGTCATGCTGCTGCTTGTAGTCACTTTGTGAAATTTTGCTGCAGCTACTGATCAAATGGTCAATTGTGTCAATTATTACAAAGGCAACATTTGCTATTTTTGTTACATGTTGAATTTTCACTTTCATGCAGTTAGTTAACAAAGCTTGTTCTTGAGTTGCTAAAATGAAGCCTTCAGTTATTATTAATGTTCGGTGCACAGTCAGCCACATGTTTAGACTGAGTTTGGCAGTCTAAGCCAGGGCTTTTCAACCAGTGGTACGGGTACCACCTGTGGTACATTGGCACCTGGCAGGTGGTACGTGACCATCCTAGAAAAGTGGTAGTGGGGGAGGGGAATGAGCTGAACCAGTGGCAGCACCGCACAAGCCTGAGCGAGAGATGACTGGAGCTGCAGGGCTGTCAGGGCTCAGCGGAAGCCCCAGGATTGGCGCTTCTTCGGGGCTGTCAGCTCAGTGGAAGCGCCAGGATCAGCGCCAGGCTCCAGCTGGAGCTCGGCGCTGATCCTGGTGCTTCTGCTGAGCCCAGAAGAAGCGCCAATAAGCTGGAATGTTGCAGCATCTCCAGGGTCTTGTGATTTACATTCAGATGCTTGGCAACTGATTCATATTTATGACAGTCACTGTGTCCCAGGGTCATGTGAAGTGACCAAAACCTGCTGCAACCACCCAGCAGACGGGGGGAATAAAAACCAAACACCCCCACCCCACCCGCGCTGCCAATCCTCAGCAGAAATGCTCACAACAATGAAAACCTCGGACAGGAGGAAGAGCGCTGCCGGGCGGGCAAGCAGATGTCTTGCTCAGCGGTGACTTGGGGGGCACTTTTTTCAGTGCCATTGTAACTTCGAACAGTCACTAAGCGAACTGTTGTAAGTCGAGGACTACCTCTACTTCATCACTTTTTTCCTTTTTTTTTTTTGATCATCAAGTTTTTGACACCTTGCTAGGTGACTGGTGGTACTTGGATATTGCCATATCCTAAAAGTGGTACAATGGGTGAAAATGTTGAAAAGCTCTGATCTAAGCCCTTCCCAAAGACCTATGATGAGGATGATTTCAATAACAGCAGAGATCAATTCAATATTTATCAATGCATATACCTGTTCTCAGATATCGTAAGATGCTGAAGACCTTAATAATGCGATGCGGAGAAGAAGCAGAGAAAGTTGCAGAAAGTTCTGGCAGCTTCTCTGCTTCAAGTGCCTCCCTAACCCATTGCCAAGGGTGGGGGGAGGGGACAGGAGAAAATGAGTTGGGAAAAATCATCTTTTGCCTGATTTCCCCTTACAGGTGAATACAATATATGACTTCAACTCACCTCAGATATCCCTAGAATAGTGTTTCTCAACCTTAGCAACTTTAAGATGTGTGGACTTCAACTCAACTTGCCTTTACATATTCTCTCTGAGGCTGCAGTGGGTGGTAGTCATGACACAGCAAAACATTAACAGAGAGGAGGCATAAGTTATGCTTATTTAGAAAGAATTATTTCATAAAAGTGGGAAATTATCCCTCTTAAGTATGTCAGTTAACAGGGGACATGGCAGGGTGTGGTAAAAAAATAAATAAAGATGGTGTCCACCATGGTGCACAGTGTCCACCACTGTGATCATCTGGGTTGATTAGTGCTCAACTTTACCAACATGAAAGGAAGAGATCTGGGTATAGAGCCTTGATTTTTCCCAGAGCTGGAGATCTCTTGAGGTCTGTAAGTCACACGTTGCTCACTCCTAGGCTTTAAGTACCAACTAAGCTGTAATAATCAGAATAATTAATCAATTTCAATTTTCTCTGAGAAAAATTGACTACCACACTCAAAACCCCTAGGTGGAGCCAAAATGTCATAGAAACCAGAGCAAATTAGAACATTAAATAGTAGTCCAGTGTTTCTCAACCTTGACAATTTTAAGGCATGTGGACTTCAACTCCCAGAATTCCACAGCCAGCAATGCTGGCTGTGGAATTCTGGGAGTTGAAGTCCACATGCCTTAAAATTGTCAAAGTTGAGAAACACTGAGCTAAGCAGATCAGCAAGGGAAAGCTCCTAATATTTAACAAAGTCCATAAACATCTCATCTGATTTATTGGAGGATTTAACTGATTTGCATTGTTCAGTACTTCTGGTTTTTATTTTGCTGAGTTATACACCTCCTGTGTAATCTCCCAAAGTTAATTGTTTTGAACACTTTGGAATGCATTTTAAAGATTTTCGTGTTTTGATTATAACAATGTAACAAGAGTAGCGCAAGTACACCTAGCTTTCTATTCTTGCATTGGTCAAACAACTGGCTAGGGATAACCTATCAGTAGGGCATAAACCACAGAGGGTCACCTAGGTGAGAAATGTGATTGGATGGATGGATGGATAATAGAATCTTGGAATTATAGAACTATGGAGCTGAAATTGTGGGAGCCACGAGGATCATTCCACACACTTACACCAATTCTCTGCAATGTGCAGGAAAATTAAGTAAATCATCCTAGAGATGTCATAGTCCATCTTCATCTTTAACCTCTAGAAATGAAGAATCTACAGTCTCCATAGACCAGACTGTCCCACTGCTGGACAGATCTTATTATCAGAAAAATTCTCTTTATACTGCATTAAAGGAAATACATGTAGATCCATTGTTTCTAGTTTCTGTGGCATGGAAAGTATTCCTGATCATTTCCCCCTGCAGTACCCTTTTGTGTGACTGATTCAAGATGGGGTTGACTTTTAGTGTCCAAAATATGATAATTTGAGCTTCAGTTATTGGAGACTGAATTGAGAATTCTGGCTTGATTTGTTAGATGATCCTTTTTAATTTTCTCAGCTGTCCATGGTATTCTCGGAAGTCAACACCAAAGTTCAAAAGCATCGATCCCACTTCATCAAAATCTACTATTTAATTCTACCCAGAGTGAAAAAAACATTTTTTGGTCATCTTAAATCTCCCACCATTCAAATATTAAGAGAAGATTATATGTGATTCTCTGCAGATAATATTCTATACAAATATTGTCACCAACATTAGCACTGCTCAATCATTTATCCCCTTACCATACTTAGACTACAACTGATTAATTCTCAGGAATGTTTCCATGGTGTCTAAAAATACAGTAGAGAGCATTATTTCATGTCCCCATGTATAGGACTAACTCTGTGTACCTTTTATCTATCTGTTTATTTCTGTAAAATTTCTAATCAGAGATCACTTTCTCTCCAAGCATGTACTGCATAGAGTGTATGATTTTATACTTTTCTGGTTGGATAGAGCTAGCTAAGTATCATGCTTTGCCTATCACTGTTACATTTCCTGTAAATGGATTTTTCTATTATTGTTATAAAACCAGTTTCACCAGAGGTTACAATTCCCTCTCTGAGTAACTCTTGTATGCTCAGTCAAAACATGTCAACATCCAGCACAAAGAACTTCATGCCACATGATTCTGTTTGTCAAGAGGGAAAAGGAGATGTGACTGGATGAGGCATTTTGCATTGCTTTGCAAGCTTCAGCCAGCACTTGCTAAAGCTGGAAGAGGCTTCTCTTTCTCACATACCTCATGTACACAGAATCCTCTTCTGGCCGTTGCAAATTCTGGATGAATCATAAGAAGAAAAGCAAAAAAGACCACTTCACTTTGCTCTTAGAAACAAGGGGGTCAGATTGCCTGGCAAACCAGATTCAACAGAGTGCTCTCCATAAGGGCCTTTCAATAATTCAAAGTACTTTCTTGAAGAACTAACTGCCCAGCTCTGAAAAAACATGGTGGGGAACAAAACTATGCAGGACATGTAACCCATAAGTAAGTTCTGTGAGAGATCATGGAGGGAGAAAAGTCATCTGGACATTTCTTTTGGCAGAAGTTAGCTTATTTATCAGGCCTTTTGCTCTTTAAATGAACAGAGATGCACACAAGTAAGCAGGGGGTTGGATTAGAACAGAGGATCTAGTCTTCAAACTTGGCCCTTTTATGACTTGTGGACTTCAACTCCCAGAATTCCTCAGCCAGGCATGCTGGTTGAGGAATTCTGCGAGTTTAAGTCCACAAGTCATAAAAGGGCCAAGTTTGAAGACCCCAGGACTAGAAGATTCCCAACGTCCCTTCCAACTCAGTCATTCTGTTATCCTGTCAGTCTGCCCATGTTCCTTGATATGTGTTGTGTGGGAGACAATAAACAATTTTTTTTGAGCCAATACACAAATTACAATATAAAGAACATGTCAAATTTCCAATTGAAATGCATACATTTAAAGAAATAATGCATCAAAATACATACAAATGACTGGTGGGACCAATATACTGCAAGATGATCTTAGCAGTAGAAAATAAGTCAGAGATATAGAAAGTGCTTTTATTTAAAGCAAACTTTACCAGGACTTATAAGGAAGCAAAAGACTAACATTGGAAAGATTTTGATTTTTATATTTTTCCTGATCCTCTACTTAAAAATATTACTTTTGCCCTTTATCCTTAAAAGGAACCATCCCAGGAAATTAGTGGACCATCTTTCCCCTTCCAAGTTTCTGCTTTATAATAATTTATGGGGACAACCTTGTTTTTCATGACTTGTCTTTCATACATTTGGAGGGAAGCTGTTGGAGAAGAGCCTTCTAGGTGTCACAATTTTATACCTTCTAGGTTATATATAATATATATTTCTGCTATAGTTTTGTATTATTTCTGCCAGTGTAAATCAATGTTTGTTGTCTTTTAGATCATGTGTTTATTATTTTTTATGAGTGTGTGATTCTACAGAATATGATAGGTCTTTCATATTCATTGATTCATTCTACTTAAATTAGAAACTGTTCCAATTTTGATGGTTTCCAAGTGGGGAAAACTGACCAAAAAAGAAAAAAAAACCTACTTAAAAATCTATAGACAAAAAGCAAAAATTCACAGTCAACTGGAGCTAAAAGCATTTGGAAAAGAATAGTTTTGGTTGCTTGGATAATATAAAGCAAAGTATGTAAGAAATAATTGAAATATGGATGGACATTTCAACAGAAATTCATAAACAAGCAGGGACGAAAGCTTAAGGAATAGCTATAATTTGCAGGGTCAACGCTTACATCTCATCCCTAAAGTCTTAAATGAGCAGAAATATTTGTTTTGTGTGTTTTACAACAGTTTATATTTCAGTGCAGGTTGATTACACAAGAATTCCCAGTTGTCATATTTTAAATACACAATTTCCTATTGTATTAACATACAAAATATGTTAAGCATAGGAAATAAGTCTATGAAATGTCAGAAGTGGGTGAAAATTATGGCCAGTCATAATTTCTTGCCTTAAATGAAACAGATCCATGAATTGGTGGAATTTTTTTCATATAACTCTCTCTCTTAATCAGAAAGAAATTTAAGAAATATTTAGGTAATTCTGGTTAAGACATTTTAATACTATTGTCATAGTTTTGAAAAACATAGAAGATTGAAATAAGACTTGGTTGACTTTAGAATATACTCATTGTAATGATCAAGTTATATCTAATTACTTTCAGTGGGCTTAATTAATTCTAAAGTTGACAGAATTACTCAGATTGGTACATGTGTATAAATCTACACATGTAGTCCTTGATTTACAACAGTTCATTTAGTGACCATTCAAAGTTACTTATGACTATTTTTCACAGTTACAACCTTTGCAGCATCCCTATGATCATGTGATCAAAATTCAGATGATTGGCAACTGGTTCATACTTATGACCATTGCAGTGTCCCATAGTCATGTGATCACATTTTGCGACTTTCTGACAAAGTCAACAGGAAAGCCAGATTCACTTAACAACCAGGTTACTGACTTATTAGCTGCAGTGATTCGCTTAACAACTTTGGCAAGAAAGGTTGTACAATGAGGAAAAACCCACTTAACAAATTTCTCACTTAACAACAGAAATTTTGGGGCTCAATTGTGGTTGTATGTTGAGGACTACCTATACCAGCTATACCATAGCTGGCTGAGGAATTCAGGGAGCTGAAGTCCACAAATCTTAAAGCTGTCAAGCTTGCAGACCCCTGACCTATACTTATCATAATATTTTCTTTTTGGAATAAACAATGTCAATTTTCAAATCCATACTCCTTTGCACAGCGATTATCAAGGAAAAACAAAATATCAATTAATTTAACAAAAATATATTGAATTCCAAGATTTTTCTAACAATATAAGATACCTGAAAGAAAAGTGAATGTAATTTCAGCCAGTCTTTAAATGTGTGCTGATCAAATTTTCTTTAGATGCCCAGAAGAGGGAGTAACTGCTCCATTGTGTTCTTTTGGAGGTAATGCTGCCTAACCAAAATCCCCTTCATTGTAATGAAAGCCACAAAATCTTCTGAAAGGGATTTCAAAGCCACTTTATTCTCAGTTTAAAAACAGGAAAGTAACAAAATGGTTCCTGGAGTTCTATCATGACAAATTATCTAAGAAGTTATCATCTTGGGATTGTTCATGCTGAATGGAGAAGACAGGCATCTTTCAACAAGATACTATGGGGGTTCTGGACCAATTCAGAACCAGTCCAGAATCAGTCCAGAATGCCTATTGTATATGCTACTACATCAATGTTTATGTGTGTCTGTGTGGGGGAGAGAGAGAGACAGAGAGAAAAGGAAGCGAGGAAGGAAGAGAGAGGAAGAATTATTATTATTTTTTCAAATATGTTTTATTGATTTTTAACATAATCACCTTAATATTTGGTAAAGAGCGTGTTGTCTGGGTTAGTATTTAAAAAACAATAACAATTAATTTCTATAATTCTATAGTCCATATAATGGCTTTGCTTGATTTTGTCTTCTTCCAATAATATTCTCTTTTTCCAATCTTAATACAATTTCTTTTCTAACTGCCTCATCACAGATCCTGTTTACAGAATTCTTATTTAAATTTGTTTTCCCCACAATATTCAAAGCATTCTTACTGGTTAAGATTTTCTCAAAATTAGTTACACTTAAGTATTTAAGTCTTTTTTCTCATACAGGCCATTCCAACACTTTTACATTTCTCATATCTTAAAAAAAGGAAAAAAAACAGAGAAAATATTTATTTTATATAAACCATCCCAACATTTTTATATTTTTCATGTCAAAAAACAAAACACTAAGGAAAAAAGAAAGAAAAAATATTATGTTACTTGAGGGGTTCATTCCTCTTAAACTAATCTTCATTTATATCCAAAATCTTTCTATTTCTTTAACCATATTCAAACAAATGTTTAATTTCTAAATATTCCCTCTGGTAAATCCCATCATCTAATTTCTTAATTCTCACTTTAGCCTTTTTTTTGCTAAACATCTTTCTGATCAATATGCTTTGCTGAATCAAAGAATCTTTCCATAATCTTAAAAGTGTTGTTGCAGGTACAAAAGGCAAAAACAGGTAAGATGTTTTTATAAGAAGGTTTCACCCCTTCGTATTCATTGAGAATCTTTTCCTTTCTTTCTTTCTTGATTTTATTTATCATTTTTTTGTCTCTCAAGTTCTCGTAGTTCTCCTGGCAGAATCCATTTTGTCAAATCTTTTTTCTTGTCTTCAAACTTACTTTGTAATCTTAGGGCAGACATGTCAAACTCACGTGACGTCGTGTGACATATCAGAGCTTTTCCCCCATTGCCGGCAATGGGGTGGACGCGGTTTCATTGTGACATGTCCAGCCCATGGACTGGCAGTTTGACACCCCTGTCTTAGGGTATAGGTTATCTTTTCCATATCCAGTATTTCCTGTAAGTTTTTTTCCATCTGGGTTAAGTCATACTTTCTTCTATTGTTAAGTTCCATCTTGAAATCTCTCTTCTCTGCCTTGTATCCAGTTGTCTGTTTTTTCTGCTCGTTCTGTTTTAATTTTCTGAGAATTTTTGTGCTGTAAAGTTAAATTGGAGATGTGTTCATTTATATTTTCAAAGTTATTTTTAATTTCCTCATGGTTTGAGATCATTGTTGTTTGTATTAGTTGCAACATAGCATAGATCTCCTTCTGGAAAGTATTTGTTTTTTCTTGGTATATTCTTTCTGCAGATCTATGGTTTTCCATGATAGCTAAAAATCAGGGTTTTCCTTTCTCTGCAAACAGCTTTAGAGTCACAGTTGAGTTATTATTTGTAATCCAGAAAGGTCAAATTTTTTTTTTTTAGAGTTTATAATTCTCACTTTGTAGATATCCCAAAATATTTTCTTTCATCAAAACCAAGTTATCTTTTCCTGGGCTTTGCCAGTCCCTGTAATAAAGCAACTGCTGTTGTATATTTTCATCCACCACTAGATGTCAGCATCAGTCAGTAATAGACAATTGTTTACTTCTATTTTCATGATTTAAAAGGAAAATCTTAACAGATTCCACTGATTTCAAACCTATTCAAATTAAGTCTTATATTCATTTCATTTCAGAATATTTCTGTTTTCCCTGAAAAGTTTAATTCACCGCTTCCATCTGTAGAAGATTGGGGCAAAGATCCCCCCCCTTCTCACTTTTGGAGGCTTTTTGCTTCTTGGGGTTTTTCTTTTTTCTTTTTTCCCCCAGGAAATCAATTTTCAAGCAGAAAAAACAAAATCACCATTCTTACCCAGTTCCAAACATGTTGTTTACAGTTAGCTTTAAAGTAGTGCTTTTGGGCTTCGGCTGCTTGTAGCTTGGGCTAGACTCTGAAGTTAAGCTAGCCTTTCTCCTGCTGGTTTCTGGAGGGCTTTTTCCAAACCGATCGGATCAACCGCCGTCTCTCCACAATTGGCGGGACTTCCTTCCTTCTTTGTTGCCTCTACACGGCAACGTCAGGCCCATTTAGGGTCCCCTAGCAGGCAGAAATTGGCCATAGGGTGCAGAGCCCCACGATCCCTTGGCTACCGCACTACTACACAAAACCAGAAGCCCAGAAGAATTATTTTTTAATTTTAGAGAATATAATATAAATAACTCATAAATGGAAGGATCATGTTGCGTTTATATGAATATATCTGTGAATATTATGGCTGTTAATACTTTAACTGTTTGGTTATGTTTTTAACTCTCCAGGCAATAAAACATCATTCTGGAGCCCCCCCAAAAGCTGAAGGACACTGTTTATTTTGATGGATCACTATAAAACATATTAATAGGGAAAAAGAGATAAGCATGTTTCTTTTTAGACAAAAGCCAATGTTTTTCTTGCTCCATGTAAGGCAACTAATAATAGAGCCATTAGTACTGAGAGTTGACTATTAAAATGCTGGATTGGGTTATTTGTTCTCTGTCTGATGAAGGATGCTAGACAGCATGGGGAAGTCTCTCAGCAACTCAGCACAGATTTTAAAAAACAGCCAACTGCAAAATTTGTTTTGCCAAGATCTTCTTTTGGCCTATGAAATTGTCCATTTAATACAAATTTTACTGATTGTGACAAATTTCATAGCTGTCCTATCTATGTACTTGGGAATCACTAGCTTTATTGTCAAAAGACAACTCTGAGTACTTTCAGGTTGATAAGTGATAATGAGGTCTTAAACTTTTTTTTGAAGAATGTGACTTTAAGGGATTGGATTTGAGTGCATTGTAGAACTCTATCTGAGCATGTAGGTGTGATTTTATACTTTCTATTTAATTAAAGAGCCCAAGGTAAGAGCCATACTGTTTCTCCAGCATAGAAAATACGACACCCCAATAAGAAAAATTAGATTGTACCAAATATGCTTGACAAATGAAACACATCAAGAATTGAAATGAAGCCTTTTACTTCAATCTTCTGACTTTGACCAGAGCATGGAGCTTTCTTTTTCTAATGTTTACACTCTATCTTACTTTTAAGGTCACTGAAACAAGGACAGACTGTTTTAACGGGTGTAATTATTACAGCATATTTCACAAAGCTACGTTCATGCACTACTTTCCTGTTTTATAAAAGGCACAGTCCCAGTAGTGGAGTGAGATGAGGTTCTGCTGATCACATGATATTGTAGCTGGATTCTTCTATCCGTAAGCAACGTGGATATATCTCTGTGCCAATAACATTTTATCTGGGGACAGGGAAATGCTGTTTTAAGGCATCCGAAGCACTGTGGGAGAAAGCTAGCTATATTACTTAGAGCTTCTTGAGGAAAAGTTGGGAAATAAAAAGAAATGCAATTTATAGTCTATCTTTAGAAAGTGGAAATATGCAATTATATATAGGTTGCATAACATGGTAATATGAAAAAGTATACATATTCAGTCAAGAAGTATCTTCCCAAAATAGAATTTGCCTTTTCAGTATGGACATTTTGAAAGAGCCTGTTAAGGTTACCTCTGTTTGTGAGATATATGGAGGGTGGACCTGGTGACAGGTCTTTTTGACAGCAACCATCATTCTTTGGAAAACTTTTCCCATGGAAGTATGGGTAGCCCCAAATCTCTTTGCTTTCTGGCAAAAGTTAAATCAGTGCTGTTCTAGGAATCATCCTAGGTACTTTTTATTATTAATGTTATTGCTTGTTTTGATTCTATTGCAGTGTTTCTCAACCTTGACAATTTTAAGGCATGTGGACTTCAACTCCCAGAATTCCACAGCCAGCATTGCTGGCTGTGGAATTCTGGGAGTTGAAGTCCACATGCCTTAAAATTGTCAAGGTTGAGAAACACTGTTCTATTGCCTATTGAATTGTTCACTAGAATCTGTATAGATAGAACTATTACTAGTTATTACTACTATTTCAATTTTCAATTTCAATTTTCTTATTCATAAATCAAATTCTGAACAGGTAAATAAACTAGGTCCAAGACTACTGCTAAGTTTGTCCTTAAATGACCTATGAACACCTATCTGATGAATAATAATCTAGCTAATAGAGAGGCTAAGTAATATTTTCAGGCTTACAAGGCCCTAATATGATAATGAATTTTAGTGTACTTTTTTCTAATATTATAATGGATTTCCTCTGAGAAAGTGACTCTTATTTTCTAAAATTTAAATTTATTTTAGAATCTCTTTCCTTTGGAGATGTTGAAGGAAAGTAAAGAAGCTGAAGACTCATCCACTTGCTTTTTAGTTTTTGGTTTACAGAACTCTTAGTAATCAAAAGACATTGTCCTTAAATCTGTCAATTTCCAAAATCTCTGTCCTTTCCCTATCCTTAGAAACCCCATTACGCTTCCTTGCTTCAGAGATGGGTAAAACTCACTCTCCAAGCAATTCATCCCATGTTTGTCAGTATGTTCTTTTCCTGAGAAAAACCCTTACATTTTTATTTGCATGTATTTTAATAGAGTTTGATAGCAATAGCACTTAGACTTATATACTGCTTCACAGTGCTTTACAGCCCTCTCTAAGCAGTTCACAGAGTCAGCATATTGCCCCCAACAATCTGGGTCCTCATTTTACCGACCTTGGAAGGATGGAAGGCCGAATCGAATTGCCAAACTGCTGGCATCCGGCAGTCAGCAGAATTAGCCTGCCATACTGCATTCTAACCACTGCGCCACCACAGATTGATGCTTACAACATTTTCAAGATTTGTTGGGAACTCTTCAGAAGAACTCAAAAGAATGTCATTTTCTGGACAAATGCACAAACTGTGTAAATGTGTGTGCAATACTAGAAACATATTTGCTTTTCTTTTTGTGTGTGAATAAAGTAGAAAAGCTGTTTGTTGCTGTACTAAAAGCTTTAAGAGTAGCACACTCAGCAATTATCTAGTTTGATACAGAAAGAAAGAGCACTGACTGGCTAGCTTATCTGTCTTCAGCTGTTGGCTGAATGCTTGACGCTACCACGAGAGACGTTTAAGATCTTGGAGTATCGTCATAGTGACACGACTTTTGTAAACTTTAAACGTCTATCACTCCTGTTACACCTCTTCGGTGACCAACCGAAATTTCACGTCTCTTTTAATAAGTGCATACCTTACCAATCGTCACATCATCAGGAGATCCTAATCTAGTCTTCCTTCGTCACAATTTTCGGAATCAAAATGCTGTTAAAAATCCAGCAGTCTCCTTCTATTCATGGAAGGCTGTTTGACTGAGTGGAATGGAAAGAAGGAGATGGATTTTTCCTGAGTGGTTTTCTATTCATTAGAATAGTTATTTATTAATTGTCTCCTCTTCCCAATTTTAAATCTTCTTTAGAGAATGTGTGAGAACCAGAGCATTAGGAAAGTGGCAGAAGTGGCTGCAGGAGAAAGCAGGAATTTATAAAAATAATTTCCTTATCTGTTCTGTTCAGTGAAGTCTACTACATGAAAAAGCTTTCAGTGAACCAAAGGCCAGTTTTGGCTATAGTGACTCAACAAATTTATGAAAATTAAATCCATAAACATTTTTAGGACATTATTTAGTGACTCTTTAGTGATTCCGCATGCCTGAAGATGGCGGACGTCTGTGGATAGCTCCGTAGATGCGGAGCTCCGAAAATGGGTAGAGGGGAGCCTGGAGGCCCCCGGAGGTCCGGAGATCCGTCCCTAGGTAGATGTCTCCCCCGGTGAGTCCCCGGGGACTGGTTTCGGGACGCGAGGGGATGCGGGGACGCGGGGACGTGGAGCCAACCGGGCAGTTGTTTTGTTGGCCTTCCCGGCCTATCCGGCCTTCGTCCTATCCGGCCTTGTCCTCGGTGGCCTCGCTGGCGGTCTTCGAGTGATCCCCTGGGCAGACCGCTCGGCCGCAGAGACATTTCTGGCGGATGCGGCGGCCCGGGCGGCCCGGATGACCTCTTCTGGGCGGCACCTTCGGCGGCCTCTCTCGGCCTCTCCCGGCCCCGGAGACAGCTTGGACGACCTCGGCGGTCTTTCTAGTGACTCTTTTGATGGTCCTCGTGGACTTGGTGGCCTCCTCAGCGGCCGCGGCGACCTCCCCAAGAACTTGCCAGCGGCCTCGATGGCCCCCCCAACGGCCTCTTCAGAAACTATTTCGGCCCTTCTGGCGGCCTGGGGCATTCGGATGGCCTTTTCAGCAGCCTCGGGGGCCCCTTCAGCGGCCCTTTTGGCGGTCTCCGGGGGCCTCGGTGGCCGCTCCGGCCTGTTTGGCGGCCTATTCGAGGGCCTTTTCGGCCGTTCCGGTCTTGGCGGCTTTGGAGGCCTTTTTGGCGGCCTTTCCGGCGGCTTTGGAAGCCTTTCCAGCGGCTCTGGTGATCTCTGCGGCCTTTTCAGCGGCCTCGGCCGGGTGAGGATCTGGGGCCTGGATTTGGACTTGGCCCGCCCCGGCCTGGAGGACCTGGTCTGGAGGACTCGAGGATTGTCTCCCGGGGTCTGTTTCCTGTCTCCTTTCGGCTTTGGTTTGGAAGATCTGAGGGGTATTAAATCATCCTCCCCCTCTACGCCATGGACTCCCTTTGATCGGACTTATGTACACTAAGACGGTCCTGCTGGCCCTGCGCGACTCACCCCTCGCGCAG
>NW_015386365.1:495063-511470 GCF_001527695.2 Protobothrops mucrosquamatus | reverse complement strand
CTACTATTCAAAAGGTCCATAGTTCTTTTAGTGAATTTGTTACCTAAGAATCTGCTCTTCTTCCTAGGAATTCAGGGTGGACTATACAGACTTCTCCCATTTCATCCTGCTGGTCAAAGTCTTCTGTGGATTATGCAGAGAGATTCATGATTATACATTAACTTTATGACTAAGAAGGGACTTCATTTCTTGCTGCTTCATTATCCAAACTCTTATTGGTAAGAGAAGATTTGAGGTGGGATTTCAAACTATTTTTATTTAACAGTCCATATATAATTTATGGTACCTAATAATTACTTAGATAATAAATAGATACTCTCAGAAGGCGACTTAGGAGCCAGTTTGGTGTAGAGGTTAAAGCATCAGGCTAGAAACTAGGAGACTGGAAGTTCTAGCCTGCTTTGGACATGAAGCCAACTGGGCGATCTTGGGCCAGTCATTTTCTCTCAGCCATAGGAAGGAATCAATGGCTAACCACTTTTGAAAAACCTTGCCAGGAAAACTTCAGGCACTCTTCCAGAACTGGACACAATTGAATGGAAGAAAATATAAAATATGTATGATTTATACTATCTAATAAATACTTAAGGCAAAATTATACTTCGATTTGCACAACTCTGCTAACTACATTTATTTCACATTTGCTATACCCTTAATTTATTTTAAATTTGCTGTACACACACATGGTGAACGGGAATCCTATTGTGAGCAGATGGTGATGTTTGGCAGATGTAGGGCTGCATCACAGAACAGACGGTTCATATATAGAGAGTGGGCAGCTGTGCAATTGATCATGATGTCAGTAGCCTAGTTCTACGTCAGGAAACTTTCATGTACTAATAGCTGAAGGTGAACTACAATCTCTCCTCAACTGACTGTGTGAAGGTCACAGAGAGCAAGAATCAAGGCAGGTCAGATGCATATAGGTAAGTGTGGGGAAGCTTAACCTTGCTCATGATTCAAGTCTTCACGATTCACCTTCATAGGCAGTTGACTATACCTGCTTAGGGCTACAGATTTATCTTAAACCTCTGCATATGTTACCTAGAATCACTGTTAATATCTTTTTATAATGCTGCTGTGGTAACAAATTAGGGGGATGGAATCAACCACGTGGGTGATGACCATCAGATAAAAATATTTGCATGTAGGACTGAAAGTAGCACATTGTAGAAAAAAGACAGTTGCCACGACATTGTTTCAAGGCAGCCTTTTTCAACTTTCCACCCTCCAGACATGCTGGAATGTATCTCCAGAATCCTCACCTAGCACGGTCTTTAGAATTTGCTGCTCAAAAATTCTGTATCTCAATATCTCTGGAGGGTACAAAATTGGAGAACTGCAATCTGGAAAGTGCTGGAGTAGGGAAAACTGCTGTAGTATAAACTATCATGGGAACTCCTTGTTTGAAGAACTGCTCTGCTGGGTCAAAGGGCAGGAGTATTGGTCAACTCAAGAGGATTCCCGACAGATGGCAAGTGAAGACATCTGCATGCTGAGTGCAGTTGTGAGCAATTGGGGACAAGAACATTCATGATATGGATATATTGAACTCTTCAGAAGCTTTTCTTTGGGTCTCACTGCTATACTTGATGACTGCCTTCTCTAGTTGTATCCCAGCAGCTTTCAAACCTGTTCCTCAGCAACACTGGCTTAGCTGTGAGTTTAGTAGTTCTGTTTTTGATGAGAGATCTTGGTTTCTGAAGCCTGAGAGTTTTGTTTTTCATTTGGATGTTTTAGATGTTTTTCTCCTAGTCAATTTATTGCTGCTCTGTTGCACGAGTTGCTAATTATTGTTGATATATTTTCTTCTCTGTTCTGTCAACAGTGGTATTGAACAGCAGGGTATGGAATGCTTAATTAAAAGTCAATGCATTCGGCACATCACCAATACTCACTTGTGTTGAAAACCAAACATAAATTACATAGAGAAATAAGAGATAAATGGTAAGTATATGGAAGGTCATTTTACCTGCCATCCTCCCACTGATCATCATTTTCAGAATGGTTGATTTATATGTTGAAAGGGGGCTATACTTTGAATGAAGTATTTGGATTGTACTATTAATTTCAAAATGTGTACAGCTCTGAAGACAATAAAATATTGCATATGTTTATAAGGCAAACATACATCTGCCATTATGAGTTTTCTGGTATCATGCTATTTGTAAAATGAAGCGTTGCCCTCATTTTATGTAAGCAGGAAATCCTGGGACAGTTAACAATATTTCATGATTCTCAATCAAGGATTTAACATCTCTAACATTATGAATATATCCCTGATACTAGAGGTTTTCACAATGAAAGATCATATGCATTGGATACAATTAAAAACAAACAAATCAGTTTTTCTAATCTTTCGAGGTAAAAGGATGGGGAAATGACATGTTTTCCCATTAACAGAATAACAGAAGACCTTGGAGGTCTTCTAATTCAGCACCCTGCTCAAGCAGGAAGCCCTATAATATTTCAGACAAATGGTTGTCCCATTTCTCTTTAAAAGCCTTCAGTGTTGTAACATCCACAGCTTCTGGAGGTAAGGTGTTTCACTGATTAATTGTTCTGTCAGGAAATTTCTCCTTAGTTCTAAGTTGGTTCTTTCCTTGATTAGTTTCCATCCATTGCTTCTTGTTCTGGCTTCAGGTGCTTTGGAGAATAGGCTGACCCCCCTATCCTTTATGGCAGCCCCTTAGATATTGGAACACTGCTATCATGTCACCCCTAGCCCTTCTTTTTTATTAAAGTAGACATACCCAATTCCTGCAATCATTCTTCATATGTTTTAGCCTCCAATCCCCTAATCATCTTTTTTGCTCTCCTCTGCACTCTTTCTAGAGTCTCAACATCTTTTTTATATCATAGTGACCAAAACTGGATGCAACTCGAAGTGTGATCTTACCAGGACATTATAAAATGGTGCCAACACTTCATGTGATCTTGATTCTATCCCTCTGTTAATACAGACTAGGACTACATTGGCTTTTTTTGGCAGCTGCAGCATACTGCTGGCTCATATTTAAGTGATTATCCATGGACTCCAAGATCCCTCTCACAGTGACTACTATTGAGCCAGCCTTTGTTTATTATCAGAACAGAAACTTTAAAGCAATGGATGCTTTTCTTCAACACCTTTCCACATTCAATGATTTAGCATTGAATGAGCACTATTGCTAATTCCACCATGAAAAAGTATATGAAAATTGTTCCAGTTAAATGTATAGATGCTAGTCACTTTGGAATTATTCTGTTCAGAAGGTACGTTTATAGTGTTCTGATTTTGCAGTACTTTTTTTCACTGTATTTTGAAAAAAAAATAATTTCTGAGTCAAGCCAGTGATATGGTAGAAATCCTGACTTATAGAAAGGAAGGAATGAGTTGAAATTGGATTCCTGCAAGATGGAATTGCTGTTTATAGTAATGAGCTTTCTTCTTACATTCCATATTTCATACTATTTATATTCCACATTTTCACTGTTCTGTTTTTGCAGTTTCAAATTTGACCTAAGGGGCCCATCGTCTACATTTTCTCTATAGATCAGGGGTCTTCAAACTTGGTGCTTTTATGGCTTTTATGGCTTGTGGAAGTCCACAAGTCATAAAAGTTTGAAGACCCCTGCTATAGATTGTATTGCAAATCAAACCTTTTATCTCATCTATTTATTTCTGAGGGCTTGGGATAAAATACAGGAATCTTTTGTCATTGCATTCTCCCATGCAGCATGAAACACTACCTTTACTTTGTCAGTAAGGTGATCATCAGCACCCAACATCTTCCTCCATTGCTGCTGCCCAATACGGCTGCTTGCTTACTGTAGCTGGGAATGATGACCTCCATGGTGACCCTGCTGGGAATATATATTCCTCACATTCTTTGTTCATTTCTCTCACCCCCATCTCCACCACCATAACTAGCAGCTTGTGGGGAGGAATTGCATGAAATATAACCATAATTTTTGGAAACATACAGTATCAACTTATAGAGGCAACACTGTTTAAAAAAAAGAAAAATATGGAGAGTCTTTCTTTTAATTTCAGAAGATGTTCATGTAATTTAGGAAGAATGTAGATACAGATTATGTGACAGTGCTGTGCCAAGGTAATTACAACATCAGTTTTACCAGATATAACTGAATGTACCACAAGTCAAAGCAATTTATTTTTATCTTGAGTGCCAGAAATTAAGTTAATCAATTCCTATTTTAAATTGCTTTACATATGAAAATGCAGGAAGGACACTGCAAAGGGGATTTTATTCTGGTGAATTGACTATATTATTTGACTTAGCAATAAATAATCAGGATATGAAAAACCCCTCAAAAGGCCAGCTGCTTATGTTGCTGTCATTCCATGTTGACCTGCATCCAAAACATTAAAAAGGAACATTTAAAAAGTGTTGCTGAAAAAGAATCTCTGGAAATATAGAGTTATAATCTAATCAATGGTAATGAATACATTCATACTTTACTCAAATGACTAATCAGATATTCTAGAGTTTCTTAGCCTTCAGTTATCAAATTGCCATAGTCTTTCAAAGCCTGAATATACCTATGATTCTACAATCATTTGTTTGTCTCCAGTTTCTATATCTGGAGAAAATTACTTTGTAGAAAAATCAGGCTTTTTTTTGTTAGCAAAATAGCAGTTAGACTTCATGATACATTAAATGCATGATCACATTTAACATTTAACATCAGTTTCCTTATTGGGAGAGGAATGCAGGGATAGGTAGACTTGACTCTGTCCCTATAATTTCAATGAAAGTTCTTCCACAATGGCTATTGTCTTCTACTGAAAGTAATGTACAATACCTGGAGCACACTAGAAAACATGGGTTGCTTCAAGATTTCAGAAGTAGATTTGCTGCTCTATCATCCAAGGAATGATTAAAAGAGCAGGAAGAACCTGGCCCTGACTACTCCATTTACTATAGATTAGCTTTTTATAATTTCTCACAAAATCTCCTGAAAAATGACCAGTCTAATTTCATTCAGCCACAAATATGACTATACATATAGAGAAGCTTGTAGTCATTGGGGCACAAACAAAATGTATGAGGTTGTCCAGTGTGGACAAATCTGTGGTATGACCAAAGTACTATGCAGATCATAGATTATAGTAATTTTTGCCAGTAACATATACCTTTTTCTTAGGTAGTGAAATAGATACAGATCCATCTGGATCCATAGATTTTGGCCTGGTTATGGGGTAGAACTGACCTTGTGCTTCCTGATGAACCAAGGGGGAAAAAGGCCTGCTTTGAGCTTTATAATTTAAAGATGTTGCTGAATCCATTTAGGATCCATCACTGAAGATCCAAATAACCTCTGGGGCTAGGTGTGCCTATTGTTAATTTAGGCTAGTATTTCATTAAAATCCTTTGCTAAACATGGACAGCTTAGCCATTGTGATCTATGCACGGTAACCCCAGGACGAGGTTATTATAACCCATGCTATATGGGGCTGCTCTTGAATTGGTTTAAAAATTACATATGATGCAGAATACAGTCACTAGGTTATGAACTGGTATGTGTGTTTGGGGGGAAATACTGCACAAACATGGGGTCATAGAGCACAAACATGACTGCTATGCTGAATTGGATGCCTCTCTCTTACTTTTGGATTTAAAATAGTGATGTTACAAAGTATAAAAACTTCTGAGCAACATTTAAGATCAAAGCTGCCAGAATCATGTTGCATCACCCTGCAGGCACTTAGAATCTCTGGGGGAGATTCTGCAAGCAGCAGCTTGCAATGGTCTTTTGGCAGACTTTCATGATGATCTTTCTGATTTTGGATGACTTCTCTTCTGACATCTTTTAGGTACTTTTAAAGGCTCACCTGCTTACATATTCCCCAGCTACTAACTTCTCCCGAAGTTCTAAGGGACCTTCTAAACACTATTTAAATAACTTGTTTACTTAACAAGTTCTTTATGTTAGATTTTTTAAAATAAACCACTTCACTTGGTTTTTTAGATTTTTATCCTGCATTTTTTATTTTATTATGTATTAAAAACTCCTTTTTATAACCCTGTAATCTCTTAATTTGGTGTAGAGTTGGGGTGACTGGATGGAGAAGAGCATTTACTGGCCAGATGCCCTTCCTGACACCATGTGGAGTTCGTACCAGATATATTTTCTTTGCAGTTTGAGAGAGAAAGATCTGCCACTATCTAGGATTGAACTTTCAACCTTCCAAGTGTCTTCACCACTAGGGCACCACACTGTTTTATTATATATTATATGTATTACAGTATAAATAATTCAAGGCAGGAAATATACCTAATATTCCTTCCACCTCCCATTTTTCCAACAACAATTATCCTATGAGGTGAAGTTGGGCTGAGAGAGAGCAACCATTTCTTTGCCTAAGGCGGGACTAGAAACCTTACAAAAATGCTGCTAACAAACAAATATATTTTTTTTCAGGTTATTAGAATCAACTTTCCCCCCCCCCAAAAAAAAAATCAAGGAAAGGAGACACTCAAAAAATGCCATTTAATTTTCCGCACAACACTGAAGGGGATGCTCCATTGGAGGTATTTCGGGAGAAGGGCGGGATACAAATTGGAATAATAAATAATCAAATTGCTAGCAAGAGCCTAAAAGTTGCTGCAGGAATGTATGAGGGATCTTCATAATGATCTGACGTTTTGGCAGTTCTCTAAAGATGCTTGGTGCTGATGTGTGGCCTGCATCTTATAATAATTGGTGGCTCATATTTTTATATTATTTTTACAATTTTACAGGAGGGAACAATAAAATTTTTCCATATGGTAGACTTCTCATGGTCTTCAGGATACAGAATAAAAGGATTGTATGTTGTTTTAATTATTTGTTTTTTTTATAAATTTGTAGCCACCATGTCAACAAATACACTAAATTATACAAAATAGTTACAGGCAGCCTAGAGGTGAAGATTTAGCTAAATGGAAATATCTTTCCTACAGAAACAAAGTCATAATAGATGAAGTGAGTTGTGCTTTGGAATAGACCTCAAGTTAGTCACTTTTTCAGAGTCTACTTCTCTCTTTCTCTAGAATAGAAGTTCTTAACCTGGGATCTGTGGATAGTTTTCAAGGACTTCATGAACCTTGATGGATTTTTGCTAACCTCTAACTGAAATTTAGCTTTTCAGTTTAATGATGAATGTAGGCAAAGCAATTTATGGCCTGTAGACTCAAAAAATGTTTTAATTTCATTTATAATAATAATAATAATGGTAAAGTTGGAAGGGACCTTGGAGGTCATCTAGTCTAACCCCCTGCTCAAGCAGGAAACCCTATACCATTCCGGACAAATGGCTGACCAGTTTCTTCTTAAAAACTTCCAGTGTTGGAGCATTCACCGCTTCTGGAGGCAGGTTGTTCCACTGGTTGATTGTTCTAACTGTCAGGAAGTTTCTCCTTAGTTCTAGGTTGCTTCTCTCTTTGGTCAGTTTCCATCCGTTGCTTCTTGTCCTGCCTTCAGGTGCTTTGGAAAATAGCTTGACTCCCTCTTCTTTGTGGCAGCCCCTGAGATATTGGAACACTGCTATCATGTCTCCCCTCGTGCTTCTCTTCGTTAAACTAGACATACCCAATTCCAGCAACCGTTCCTTATATGTTTTAGCCTGTCTAACCCACATTTTTCTATCTTATCAAGTAGTAGGTTATGGTCTACTTTGTCAAATGCCTTACTGAAGTCCAAGTAAATTATATCCACAGCATTTACAACAACATCTCTTTGCAAATCAAGATTTTCAGCACTTGTAACCATTAAAAAAATACTGAAATTGATTTGATAACCTACATGACATGTGTACTGCTTTGTCAAAGACTACTCCACAATTTAATTTTTTTATTCAAGCTAAAGAACAGCCATCACAGTGATGTATTTTTAAAACTATAATTTTTAACCAATTTTTAACTAGTTAACCTTATTCAATACACATTGTATTGATAATTGTGTTTTAATACAATCTATAATAATGTATTTTATTTATGGATTTAAATACATTTTTCTGCGAGAATCCTTAGGTTTCATTAGTGTCTCAAGGGGATGCATGGCATAAAAATTTAAGAATCTCTGCACTAGAACATACAGTGAATCAAGATTCTTTGCAAGCATATTTTGGGAAGCGTGCATCAGTCATCAGGATAAAAAAGTATAATTGAGTTTCCCTGTTGAAATCACACCGAAAGCTCTATAGAAGCTCTACATAAAAAAACCTCTCTTCTTTTTTACATTTTTGCTTTCTAAATAACGAATATTGGATTTTTAAGTCATCTTAAAGCAGGAATAACTGTTCAATCAATTTCTAACATATGACAGACTGATTAGTATTTCTTCTTTATTTACAGAAAAATCCATAAAATGACATTTTCAACAATGGTTTTCAACCTTTTCTTCCTCCATCCCTCCTTCTTTCTTGATCACCTTGTGTGCTGAATGAGAAATAAGTTTAATTCTGCACACATTTTTCCTTAACTAATTTGCCATTCAGCTATTAACTCTGGCTGACACATTAATTATTTTTAGCTGCAGTGAAGTCCTCAAGGAATATGGTTTTCAGTTCATGGAATTTAGCTTTAACTTTAACTTAGTTTTAGTGATGTACAAATGAGTGTATGCACATATGTATTTATTTAAAATGCCTCCATCCCACTAAAATGATCCCATAGCAGATTGTAAATGAATCTCCTGATACTATCATTTAAGTGTAGTGGGATAAAAAAGGGAAAGAACTGGGATAATAATGTCTTTCAGGTTTATTTATTTTTTGGTAGATCAACAAATTGAAAGCTTGGACAATAATTATACAGAATTGAATACTTCTTTAATTTTCTTTGTCAGGGCTCATAGTCTATGCTAGCCATAGTTCATATCATTTTTTTAAAGGATTGCTAACATTTATTTTTATATCTCTCCATTTTCTAAATGGATTTCCTGTGAACAAAACTTCTCAGAGAAGGTTAAAAGTTATTAAAGCTGAACAAAAATCATAATAAAATCAGAACAAAAATTTAAAGTGTTCCTTACTGTAATGACAGAAAAAAAATTGCAAAATTGAAAAGCAGCCACAGGAAGAGATAAAACTCAGTGACAAGCGTATGATGCTAAAATGACCCAAATCTGTGTGTATAGCTTCTGGCAAAAGAAGAACACAGTATCATTCTTTGATGCCTCAATGATTCAAGGAATAGTTCCTGCTTTCACCTGTGATTTTTTCTTGATTTGGCTATTACTTGTAGCAGTGCCCATTGCAAAACTCCAAGGCAAGATGAGCTAACACAATGGCAGATCAGATATGGCCTCTGATGTAAGAAGTGCTGCAAAAACAAAGCTATTTCTACCTTCCAATAAGCCTTTATGTTCTCATTGTTTTTCTACTGCAAATGTTAACCATGGCAGAATACAATCTACGTGTCAAGCAACTTTTTAGAATCAGAAATGGAACAGAATGATTTCTTTTCATCCTACCCCACCAACACATAAAGGGCTAAATCCAGCAAAACAGAGTATTAATATATTGGTCTAAACCAATATTTGCAAAAGTGGAAATGAGTAATGAACCAGCCCAGAAGAAGAAAACCACATGAAGATATTGTGAAACTAAACTCAGTTCCTCATATTCTGCATGGGGTGGTGAATTTATTAAGTTGTCTGGAAAAGTCACGCTATCCAAGTGAAGGCAAATTTGTGTTGTGGTTTCAATGTTAACTTTCCCTCTCCCTCACACACACACACACAGGTAGAATGCCTTGTGGTTTGCTTATATATTTCTCACTGGTGTGGTCTGATGCACTGTTTTGCTTTTTGGTCAGCCCTGTGCCAAACCTCCTGGTTTGCTTTTCACCTGTTGATTTCTACTTCCAGAAGTAGGCAGGCAACCATTTGAACACTTGCCTAATTCTAACAGGCCTCAGCAAGGAGTAAGTATAGGCTTTTGCTGAGAGCAGCCAGACCTCTCCACTGTACCAGAGAGAAAAATACCTAGAGAGGCAGAGTAATAAAAAAAAGTTGGATGAAAGGGGTTAGTCCTGTTCACTTTTCATTTCAATTCCATTCACTATATTGTTACCACAGGCTGTTGACATGTACTCTCTAAGGAAGATTTCCTTTAAAATGTTAAAATGGGGCCTCTTAGAGAGTGTTAAATGGATTCTTGCAACCCAGAGGCATGTTGATATACTTCCTGGCTCACTTCTTCCTTTTCAATATAAATGCAAGGTCTTTGAGCCTGCAAATCTTTGAGGAATAGAGCATAATTTTCCCAACAGGCTATTGATTAAAGTTTCTTTTCAAGGCAAGTCAGTGAACAAAAGCTGATATTACTTGTCCTTCCCTAAGACCTTGTGATTACCCTGAATATGGTATAGAAAGAAGGGATATAAATCAATAATGCTGCTTCTGATCAGAGATGTAAAAGAAATTTGTTATGAACAACAGTGATGGCTGACAATGTGATCTATAAAATTTCCATGGAAAATTTCCACTAGTGTTTACAAGTCTTTTTAAAAAACATTTATGAAGAAGCTTCTTCATTTATCGGCTTTATCTCAGTCACAATCTCAGGACTCGTAGCAAGTTATACTAATGAAACAAACAGATAGACAAAAATCTATGCTAAAAAGTAAAATTACCATACATTTAATAAATAAATAATCATAAAAAAGGCATAGCAAACACATCCATTCTAGACATCTCTTATCGCTCTGAAACAACTTCATCTAGTTTCTAAAAGACAAACTGGAGGCATCAAGCAAGAGATTATTACGAAGTCTAGCCACAGAAAAGCAGTACTTACGATATTACTTCATGGAAGAATTACTTTATGTAAATGGCGAACTACAGGTTTCCAAGACAAATTAATTGGGAGGGCTAATTCTGATTCTGGCTGGGAATATGCATTTGGTTGGACAGGATGCTTGATTGGACAGTAGCGGCATTTTGAAAGTATAGTTTGGAGCAGTATTTAGAATCCATTTTATTTCTTCATTTGTTCAATTTATATAGTTGCATATATCACATATGTGCTTTTGGCTCATAATGTTAGAAAACAAAAAAAATGCAAAATCATACAACAAAAGCAATTAAAACAGATTAAAAACAAAATCTATTAAAACCATAAAAAACAAACTGAGAGATTGCAATCCAATTTATTAACAATATAACCATCTAGCACAGCAATTGCCAACCTTTATGGCCCCAGTGATTAGTTTTGTGGAAGACAATTTTTCCACAGACTGGAGAGGGGGAGGAGAACGCACAGCCTAGATACCTCACGTACACAGTTTATGCACTGCTATGAGAATGTAATGTCTGATGATCTAAAGTGGAGCTGAAGTGGTGATGTTAGTGGTGGGGAGTGGCTGCAAATACATATGAAGCTTTGTTTGCTTACCTGCTGCTCACCTCCAGATGTGCGGCCCAGTTCCTAACAGACCATGGACCAGTACTGGTCCATGGCCTGGGGACTGGGGACCCCTAATTAAGCCGGCTCACACCATTACCAGATCCCTAGGCAAGATGGCAAAACCAAGTCTTTCCTAATGGCCAGAAAGAGGCACCAATCTGAATTCTGGGGTGTATATGTATTGATGTTCCAAAGGGTATGCACCACAACAGAAAATGCTCTCTTCCTGGGTCCCATCAGATGACCTTCCATAATATACCGGACCTATAACATGCCTCTCCTGCTATTTACATCTTAATATTAGTTCTAAGTTTTAAGAAACATAATATTTATAAACTAATATTCCACATGGATGACTGGCCATCACAAATAAATATGAAGGAAGCTAGAATTTTTATTAGTCAAAAGGAAAATACATATTGTAAAAATAATCTTTGAATAAATTCTCACAAAACAGCTTTAGACCAAGGGAAAAAAAAGATGTTCAGGTAAAATACAGGCAATGTCTCACTTTTCTGCAAAAGCCTTTTTATGTCCCTCGTCTTGGTCATTTTTCTGAAGCCTGGAGAACTTTATGGCCTTTTGCTTCTGAATATTTTTGTAGGGCTGTTCCTGAATTTATTTCAGGAATGATAAAGACTATGAACAAGTTTTCAAAAGCTTTTTGGGAGATTGTTCTTTTTTAAAAAAAAGCAAGATAAAGTTTTTAATTTGCTTTATAGTTGGTGAAAATTGAGTTTGGTTATATTCTTGCCAGGGTTATTTGCAAGGCAGGGCTAGATATGTCAGGAAGATGGCCATGAAATTGGCTACAATGGTGTGATTGAAGCTCTGTCCGTTTTTTTTATGTGTGTGAATTATTATGAACAATTTAGTAACTAAAATGGGAAAGTATCCTATAGCAAACCAGTCCATAAAATGAGATTCTTTATTTAATGACACTTGGAAGAATTTGAACCTTTTATTCCTTTGCAGTTGTCCTCAAATTCAAGCTGTTTTGCAATGAAAGCCTTTAATGCCATCAGCCAGGGACAAAGAGCATTTACAGCGTTACTGAACAAGTGCTGGTGCCTGCCATTCAGGATGCACAGAGCAATGTTCTCAGGTCCTAAATCGATTGCTTGATAAAAGGGTTTTAATTTACACTGTAGGAAATGTGAAATTTTTCAGAAGTTTTGCAAGGTTAGAAGTGTATACTGCTTGTTCATCCGGGGGCCGCTAACTCCTTTTATCTCACAATTGTTCATTTCTTTTCAGCTTTTCTAAACAGCTTCTATCCTCTAGATGTTTGAGTGTTTTTAAAGGTATCTTAGGCATTTCTAAGGCTCCTCTCAAAGTAAGAGCTTAGGTGTATTTAAGGTTATCATCAGCGTCTATCTTCTAGATGTTTAGGTGTTTCTAAAGGTGTCTGAGATGTTTCTAAGGTTTCCTTCAAAGTAAGATCTTGAGATGATCTTTCTCACATATCTACCGTATTTTTCCGTGTATTAGACGCTATTTTTTCCTGCAAACACCCTGTTCAAAAATCAGGTGCATCTTATACAAGTGCAGCGTCTTATACATGAAAAAATAATGGCAACCTCCGCAGCCCAGGGCATGCTTGTGTGGGTTCTTTACATGCCGCTGCCATACCGCTGGGTGCAGGAGTATATCGCTGGCCCGAGATGCCACCTGGATGGGGAAAAAGCCGGCCTGAGATGCTGCCTGGTGCTGGAGGATTGCGCTGCCCCAAGGATGCTGCCGGTCCCACTGAAGCCACTTTCTATGACCTGTTTTTTACCGGTGCAGCTCAGGCTGAAGCCGCCTCAGTACAGTGATTGACGGCCGAGGGGGTGGGTGGGACTAAGCCCGCAAAGCGCCATCTGATTGGAAGAAGTCGCCTCCCTTGTGTGATGGTACCAAGAAGTACCAGTAAGCGAACACCTTACTCTGTTTAATATTTAAAATGTTGATTTCTGAATTTTTGTTTAGAAAATTGGGAGGCGTCTTATAGAAGGGTGCGTCTTATAGATGGAAAAATACAGTACTTGCTCTTTTATGGTTTCCCATATGTAGATTTTTATTCTACTCATCTATTTACAAACATATCCATCTCTTGTTTCCCCCCACTCACAAAAGGTCTTACTGTACTGCCTTAAAAGCCAAAGAATGCATTGAGGCAACTGCAAACAACAACCATCTCTCGGGCTAGCATTATTGTGAACCAACACCACACCAGAAGTCAGCATGCCCTGATGCTGATGGCTCGTCTGAGTTTGCGCAATGTTTCATAGTAGACTTCTGAATTGATGGTTGAACCATGCTCCACGAACTTCACTAGCAGTACTCCTTTGGCATCTTCACATTTGGTGGGATTTTCCATAGCACCACTTCCGGTGTGGTGTTGGTTCATGATAATGCTCACCCACACAACGCTAGATGTACCCAAGAACTTTTGAAGCAGTTCCATTGGGATGTTTTTGATCACCCCCTCCTATAGCCCAGATTTGGTGCTGAGCGGTTACTACTAAGGAATTTCAAACCTTGTAAGACGTTATGACAAATGTCTCAATCTGAATGGTAATTATGTTGAAAAGTAATGTAATGTAGTTTTCTAATGTGTATAATAAAAGTTCTGTATCTACATTCTGTCTGTCATTGATAACCAAATGGTGGTTTATTTCTGAATTGCCCTCGTACATTCAAACAAAAGCACAAGTAGAATTTAAATGAGAAAAGAACAGGTGCAAATGATTGTGTCTACTGTGTCATTTATTAGTCATATTGTGATTTGTTCATTTTATAATAGTTTAATAATCAAGACTGATGCTCTTGTGGGCTAACAAAACACTGCTGATTGCAGTGAAGGTTATGTACTAGATTATGGTGTAAGTAGGAGTTCTGTTCATTAATATTTTCTTTGGTATTTTGACTTTCAAGTACCATATTTTATCATGATGTTGTTTTGTTCTGTTTGTCTCTGATTAAATTGGAAGAAGTCTTCAGAAGTATTGTTATATGAATGTCAAGTGAATAGCCTCCTCCCACACCCACCCCCATTACTCTCCTAGCAACTCCATCTGGCAATGTATATTGATGGTCTTAAATAGATATTTGGCATTTCCCAAAACCATGATTGTTCTTTTGGAGACTGTCTCAGAAATAGTGATTAGGAATCAATCAAATAATAGACTTGTTAAAAAAAACACCATACTGTAGTGTTTAAAACAGAAAACCAACATTCCAGCTGCCTTTCTTGAATTGTTCATAAAATAAAAATTGAGAAAGGGCAGCTCTCACTGCAAGTGTTTGTAGAACTAAATGTTTCTTCAATACTAATCCATTAAAAAACGGAAATAAAATAAGATGTTTGCTTCTCTATCTCACCCATTCATGTTGTGTTGTCATATGCAAAATAATAATAATAATAGATCTGAACTGAACTTATGAAATGGAGCTGTAAATAAATCCACTCATCGCATAAATACAATTGACACTATGAGATCATGGAAAATGAGAACTGGTTACTAGTAACTAGGATAGTAGTACTTTCAGAAGTTGCTCCAATGGCTACATTTACAGATGAGAATAGCAACACACAAAGTTTCCTTATATTAGTTTGGGTTTGCTTGTTCCTCTGGCTGTATCTGCGCATGCTTGAAGATGGCGGGTGGCTCCGGGTAGCTCCGTAGTAGCGGAGCTGAAAAAACAGCAGATGGGAGATTCAGAGGTCCCCGGAGGTCCGGAGACCCTTCCCGGGGTGACCCTTCCTCCCGGGATTGGATTTCGGGACGCGAGGAGACGTGGGGACGCGGGGACACCACACTGACTGGGTATGTGTCCGGCTGGCCTTCCCGGTCTTTTCCGGCCGCGGCGGCCCCTCGGCGGCCTCCTCGGCCTCTTCGGCGACCCACTCGGCCCCGGCGGCTCTCTTCGGAGGCCCTGGTGGCCCTCTCCAGCGACCCTCTCCGGTGGCTCCGGTGGCCCTCCCCAACGGCCTTTTAGCGGCCCGTTCCAGCGGCCTTCCCGGTGGCTTCAGCGGCCCCCTCCAGCGGCTCTCTCCGGCGGCCTCAGTGGTTCTCCTCGGCAGCCCTTTCCAGCGGCCTGGCGGCCTTGGCGGCCCTTTTTGGCGGCCCTCTCCGGTGGCCTCGGCGATTCTCCCGATGGCCCGGCGGCCCTTTCCAGCGGCCCTGGCGACCTCTTGGGTGGCCCCCTCCGGTGGCCTTTGGCGGCCTTTTCCAGCGGCCTTGGCGACCCTTTAGGCGGCCCCCTCCGGTGGTCTCGGCGGCCCTTTTCAGCGGTCTGGACGGCCTTTTCGGCCTCGGCAGCCTTCCGGTGGCCTCGGCGGCCCTCTTCAGCGGCCCTTTCCGGCGGCCTCGATGGCCCTCTCCAGTGGCCTCCGGCGGTGGCCGCGACGCCTTTTTCCGGTGGCCCTTTTCGGTGGCTTCGGCGGCCTCTTCGTGGGTTTCCCCGGCGGCCTCGGCGGCCCGCTCGGCGGCCCGCCTGGCCTCGATGGCCCTCTCCGGCGATCTTGGTGGCCCTTTCCAGCGGCCCTTTCTGGCGGCCTTGGTGGGCCTTTCCAGCGGCCTTGGCGGCCTTGGCGTTTAGGCCGGGGGAAGATCTGGGACCTGGCAGCCTGACCGGACTGGGGTTTGACCGGGGGGACTTGTGGCGTGGCCTGGCCCCGGCCCGGCTTGTGCCGGGTGAAGATCTGGGGCCTTGTTTCCATCACCCCATCTGCTGCACTGAATCTCCGCTGCTGGACTTAAGAACATTGTCTCGGAAATGTACCCTAGGACGATCCTGCTGGCCTTGCGCGATTCCCCCTTCGCGCAGGCCTGGCCTAGTATATTTCTAAAGGCCCACCTTGAGGATGGGGTGTGGAACCCCGAGAGGTGGCATGCAGCGGCTACAAATAGGGAATTGAAAAACGTTAAATTGAGATGATTTTTAAAGGGGTGTTTTAAAAAATTTTTAGGGGGAATGAGGGAGGTTGGGGGGGGGTTTAGGGGGAACAAGGGTGGCTGGGA